>NW_024609010.1:85000-98154 GCF_018296145.1 Oncorhynchus tshawytscha | reverse complement strand
GGTATTAACTTCGTTCAGTTACGTATTGCTGGTAGAAACTGTGAGAACACCTTTATTTAACCAGGTAGACTAGTTGAGAACACCTTTATTTAACCAGGTAGGCTAGTTGAGAACACCTTTATTTAACCAGGTAGGCTAGTTGAGAACACCTTTATTTAACCAGGTAGGCTAGTTGAGAACACCTTTATTTAACCAGGTAGGCTAGTTGAGAACACCTTTATTTAACCCAGGTAGGCCAGTTGAGAACACCTTTATTTAACCAGGTAGGCTAGTTGAGAACACACCTTTATTTAACCAGGTAGGCTAGTTGAGAACACCTTTATTTAACCAGGTAGGCTAGTTGAGAACACCTTTATTTAACCAGGTAGGCCCAGTTGAGAACACCTTTATTTAACCAGGTAGGCTAGTTGAGAACACCTTTATTTAACCAGGTAGGCTAGTTGAGGTACACCTTTATTTAACCAGGTAGACTAGTTGAGAACACCTTTATTTAACCAGGTAGACTAGTTGAGAACACCTTTATTTAACCAGGTAGGGCTAGTTGAGGAACACCTTTATTTAACCAGGTAGGCCAGTTAAGAACACCTTTATTTAACCAGGTAGGCCTAGTTGAGAACACCTTTATTTAACCAGGTAGACTAGTTGAGAACACCTTTATTTAACCAGGTAGGCCAGTTGAGTACCTTTATTTAACCAGGTAGGCCAGTTGAGAACACCTTTATTTAACCAGGTAGACTAGTTGAGAACACCTTTATTTAACCAGGTAGGCCAGTTGAGAACACCTTTATTTAACCAGGTAGGCTAGTTGAGAACACCTTTATTTAACCAGGTAGGCTAGTTGAGAACACCTTTATTTAACCAGGTAGGTAGGCTAGTTGAGAACACCTTTATTTAACCAGGTAGGCCAGTTGAGAACACCTTTATTTAACCAGGTAGGCCAGTTGAGAACACCTTTATTTAACCAGGTAGGCCAGTTGAGAACACCTTTATTTAACCAGGTAGGCTAGTTGAGAACACCTTTATTTAACCAGGTAGGCTAGTTGAGGAACACCTTTAACATTTAACCAGGTAGGCTAGTTGAGAACACCTTTATTTAACCAGGTAGGCTGGTTGGGAACACCTTTATTTAACCAGGTAGGCCAGTTGAGAACACCTTTGTTTAACCAGGTAGGCTAGTTAGAACACCTTTATTTAACCAGGTAGGCTAGTTGAGAACACCTTTATTTAACCAGGTAGGCTAGTTGAGAAGAACACCTTTGTTTAACCAGGTAGGGCTAGTTGAGAACACCTTTATTTAACCAGGTAGGCCAGTTGAGAACACCTTTATTTAACCAGGTAGGCCAGTTGAGAACACCTTTATTTAACCAGGTAGACTAGTTGAGAACACCTTTGTTTAACCAGGTAGGCTAGTTAGAACACCTTTATTTAACCAGGTAGGCTAGTTAGAGAACACCTTTTTGTTTAACCAGGTAGGCTAGTTGAGAACACCTTTATTTAACCAGGTAGGCTAGTTGAGAACACCTTTGTTTAACCAGGTAGGCCAGTTGAGAACACCTTTGTTTAACCAGGTAGGCCAGTTGAGAACACCTTTATTTAACCAGGTAGACTAGTTGAGAACACCTTTATTTAACCAGGTAGGCTGAGTTGAGAACACCTTTATTTAACCAGGTAGGCTGGTTGAGAACACCTTTATTTAACCAGGTAGGCTAGTTGAGAACACCTTTATTTAACCAGGTAGGCTAGTTGAGAACACCTTTGTTAACCAGGTAGGCCAGTTGAGAACACCTTTATTTAACCAGGTAGGCTAGTTGAGAACACCTTTATTTAACCAGGTAGGCTAGTTGAGAACACCTTTATTTAACCAGGTAGGCTAGTTGAGAACACCTTTATTTAACCAGGTAGGCTAGTTGAGAACACCTTTATTTAACCAGGTAGGCTGGTTAAGGAACACCTTTATTTAACCAGGTAGGCTAGTTGAGAACACCTTTATTTAACCAGGTAGGCTAGTTGAGAACACCTTTATTTAACCAGGTAGGCTAGTTGAGAACACCTTTATTTAACCAGGTAGGGCTAGTTGAGAACACCTTTATTTAACCAGGTAGGGCTAGTTGAGAACACCTTTATTTAACCAGGTAGGCTAGTTGAGAACACCTTTATTTAACCAGGTAGACTAGTTGAGAACACCTTTATTTAACCAGGTAGACTAGTTGAGAACACCTTTATTTAACCAGGTAGGCTAGTTGAGAACACCTTTATTTAACCAGGTAGGCTAGTTGAGAACACCTTTATTTAACCAGGTAGACTAGTTGAGAACACCTTTATTTAACCAGGTAGGCTAGTTGAGAACACCTTTATTTAACCAGGTAGACTAGTTGAGAACACCTTTATTTAACCAGGTAGGCTAGTTGAGAACACCTTTATTTAACCAGGTAGGCTAGTTGA
This sequence comes from Oncorhynchus tshawytscha, assembly GCF_018296145.1. Lineage (NCBI taxonomy): Eukaryota > Metazoa > Chordata > Actinopteri > Salmoniformes > Salmonidae > Oncorhynchus > Oncorhynchus tshawytscha. The sequence continues at coordinate 95,712 of NW_024609010.1, read as the reverse complement.
GAACACCTTTATTTAACCAGGTAGGCCAGTTGAGAACACCTTTATTTAACCAGGTAGGCTAGTTGAGAACACCTTTATTTAACCAGGTAGGCTAGTTGAGAACACCTTTATTTAACCAGGTAGGCCAGTTGAGAACACCTTTATTTAACCAGGTAGACTAGTTGAGAACACCTTTATTTAACCAGGTAGGGCTAGTTGAGAACACCTTTATTTAACCAGGTAGGCTAGTTGAGAACACCTTTATTTAACCAGGTAGACTAGTTGAGAACACCTTTATTTAACCAGGTAGACTAGTTGAGAACACCTTTATTTAACCAGGTAGGCTAGTTGAGAACACCTTTATTTAACCAGGTAGGCTAGTTGAGAACACCTTTTTAACCAGGTAGGCTAGTTGAGAACACCTTTATTTAACCAGGTAGGCTAGTTGAGAACACCTTTATTTAACCAGGTAGGCTAGTTGAGAACACCTTTGTTTAACCAGGTAGGCCAGTTGAGAACACCTTTATTTAACCAGGTAGACTAGTTGAGAACACCTTTATTTAACCAGGTAGACTAGTTGAGAACACCTTTATTTAACCAGGTAGGGCTAGTTGAGAACACCTTTATTTAACCAGGTAGGCTAGTTGAGAACACCTTTATTTAACCAGGTAGACTAGTTGAGAACACCTTTATTTAACCAGGTAGACTAGTTGAGAACACCTTTATTTAACCAGGTAGGCTAGTTGAGAACACCTTTATTTAACCAGGTAGACTAGTTGAGAACACCTTTATTTAACCAGGTAGGCTAGTTGAGAACACCTTTATTTAACCAGGTAGACTAGTTGAGAACACCTTTATTTAACCAGGTAGGCTAGTTGAGAACACCTTTATTAACCAAGGTAGACTAGTTGAGAACACCTTTATTTAACCAGGTAGGCCAGTTGAGAACACCTTTATTTAACCAGGTAGGCTAGTTGAGAACACCTTTATTTAACCAGGTAGACTAGTTGAGAACACCTTTATTTAACCAGGTAGGCTAGTTGAGAACACCTTTATTTAACCAGGTAGACTAGTTGAGAACACCTTTATTTAACCAGGTAGGCTAGTTGAGAACACCTTTATTTAACCAGGTAGGCTAGTTGAGAACACCTTTATTTAACCAGGTAGGCTAGTTGAGAACACCTTTATTTAACCAGGTAGGCTAGTTGAGAACACCTTTATTTAACCAGGTAGGTAGGCTAGTTGAGAACACCTTTATTTAACCAGGTAGGCTAGTTGAGAACACCTTTATTTAACCAGGTAGGGCTAGTTGAGAACACCTTTATTTAACCTGGTAGGCTAGTTGAGAACACCTTTATTTAACCAGGTAGGCTAGTTGAGAACACCTTTATTTAACCAGGTAGGCCAGTTGAGAACACCTTTATTTAACCAGGTAGGCTAGTTGAGAACACCTTTATTTAACCAGGTAGGGCCAGTTGAGGAACACCTTTATTTAACCAGGTAGGCTAGTTGAGAACACCTTTATTTAACCAGGTAGGTAGTTGAGAACACCTTTATTTAACCAGGTAGGCTAGTTGAGAACACCTTTATTTAACCAGGTAGGGCTAGTTGAGAACACCTTTATTTAACCAGGTAGGCTAGTTGAGAACACCTTTATTTAACCAGGTAGGCTAGTTGAGAACACCTTTATTTAACCAGGTAGGCTAGTTGAGAACACCTTTATTTAACCAGAGAACACCTTTATTTAACCAGGTAGGCTAGTTGAGAACACCTTTATTTAACCAGGTAGGCTAGTTGAGAACACCTTTATTTAACCAGGTAGGCTAGTTGAGAACACCTTGAGAACACCTTTATTTAACCAGGTAGGCTAGTTGAGAACACCTTTATTTAACCAGGTAGGCCAGTTGAGAACACCTTGAGAACACCTTTATTTAACCAGGTAGGCCAGTTGAGAACACCTTTATTTAACCAGGTAGGCTAGTTGAGAACACCTTTATTTAACCAGGTAGGCTAGTTGAGAACACCTTTATTTAACCAGGTAGGCCAGTTGAGAACACCTTTATTTAACCAGGTAGGGCTAGTTGAGAACACCTTTATTTAACCAGGTAGGCCAGTTGAGAACACCTTTATTTAACCAGGTAGGGCTAGTTGAGAACACCTTTATTTAACCAGGTAGGGCTAGTTGAGAACACCTTTATTTAACCAGGTAGGGCTAGTTGAGAACACCTTTATTTAACCAGGTAGACTAGTTGAGAACAAGTTCTCATTTACAACTGTGACCTGGTCAAGAATAAAGCAAAGCAGTTCGACACAAACAACAACACAGAGTTACACATGGAGTAAAACAGTCAATAATACAATATAACAAGTCTATATACAGTGAGTGTAAATGAGGTAAGATAAGGAGGTTATGCAATAAATAGGCTTTGGTGGCGAAGTAATTAAAATATAGCAATTACACACTGGAGTGAATAGATGTGCAGAAGACGATTGTGCAAGTAGAGATACTGGGGTGCAAAGGAGCAAGATAAATACACTGGGTGGTTCGAGCCCTGAATGCTGATTGGCTGACAGCCGTGGTATATCAGATCGTGTACCACTGGTTATGACAAAACATGTGTTTTTACTGCTCTAGTTACCTTGGTAACCAGTTTATTATAGCAATAAGGCACCTCAGGGGATTGTGGTGTATGGCCAATTTACCTCGGCTAAAGGGTTGTGTCCAGGCACTCAGCGTTGCGTCGTGCTTAAGAACAGCCTTTGGCCGTGGTATATTGGCCATACACCACACCTCCTCGGGCCTTATTGCTTAAAGATACTGGTAACTGAGTTACACTGACAGCTTTAAATGGCAAATGTAGGCAAGAGGTTGTTTGGAAAAGACATATTTTTAGTTGATCAAAACTAATCCTGTTCCTTGATGTTGTTTTCCTCCTCAGTTTGGAGCGGTCCCAGTGGCCCTCTCCTCCTCCCATCCTTCCCAGGCTGGCTGCCCCTCCTCCGCCTTTCCTTCCCTCCCTCCGCCTCCTTCTGGTCCGGGAGGTCCCATGCCTCCTCCCCCCCTCCTCCTCCCCCTCCCAGGCTGCGGCCCACCTCCCCCACCAGGAGTGCCTCCCCCGTTCGGCTGCCCCCTCCCCTCCTCCTCCCCGGGGGGTGTTCTGTGGGCTGGGCTCGCCTACCCACAACACCTTGCCTTTCGGACTCCGGCCCAAGAAGGAGTTCAAGCTTGAGACTTCCATGAAGCGCTTCAACTGGTCAAGGTGAGACTCAGTCACTCAGTCAGTCAGTCACTCAGTCACTCACTCACTCACACTCACTCAGTCACTCACTCAGTCACTCACTCAGTCACTCACTCAGTCACTCACTCAGTCACTCAGTCACTCACTCAGTCACTCAGTCACTCACTCAGTCACTCACTCAGTCACTCACTCAGTCACTCACACTCACTCAGTCACTCACTCAGTCACTCACTCAGTCACTCACTCAGTCTCTCACTCAGTCTCTCACTCAGTCACTCACTCAGTCTCTCACTCACACACACACACATCCACTCTCCCAGTCCATTACCCTAGCGCCCCCCCTCCCCTCCTCCCACACACTGCCTGGCCTTCTGTAGCTAACAGATATGGCTAAACATGGTGTGTGTCTGAAAACCCTTCATGTGGCTGTGAACAAGGCTTGTTTTGAGGTGTGTGTGTGTGTGTGTGTGTGTGTGGGTGTGTGTGTGTGTGTGTGTGTGTGTGAAGTGCTACTCAAGAGGCCTGCCTGCTGATCACACAATAAATTAAATTCTCTCATGATCTCTCCTGAGTTTTAGAGGCACCGTCTCTAAACTTTCAAGTCCTATCAGTGTAGAGTTTTTGGGAGGGTGGGGGGATTCATGCATATTAAATGTGTGTGTGTGTGTGTGTGTGTGTGTGTGTGTGTGTGTGTGTCGTCCTGTACACCACCACAAAGGGGTCTCCTTTGAACGTGTCTCATTGAAACCTGTTTACAAGCTGATCACAACACCAAGGCGTCACCTAATCACACCCTATCATTCAGTGTCGTGCACTACTTTACCATGGCTTAAAAAGTAGTTCCCTGATGTTTTATATATATATATATATATATAGGTAGTTGGGTTGTTTGGGACGTATCCTTGCTCCCAAAGCTTCCTTCCTCAACAGATCAGATGGTCCAGCTTGTTCAACAGCTGTATAAACATTTATGGGAAGGAGAAAAAAACAGGGAAGTGAGATTTAACTAAATATGAATTGTAATTGCGTGAAGTAATATCACCCGAGACGAGATAAAACAACATCTGGTCTTCTTCTGTGCTGAGCCAAGTCCCGTCTGAGACTTCTGGTCCAATCAGAGGAGAGGGAGGAGCCCCCCGGCTTTAAATGGCTGTTGGCACGGAAACGCTAGCCCTGGAAACATCTGTACTGTTGCTTGTTGTTGCCATTTTATATATATATATATAAATAAATACAAGTTATATATGTCAGAGAAGAAAGAGAAAAAGTTGGACTTTAAAAATAAACAACTTACTTTAAAGCGTCTCAGCTTTTCCCTTTAGATCCTTCAAGTAGCATTCAACCAGCTGATACAGGCTAAATGCTAAATGTTTCCACCCGTAAACCTGCCTAACTCACCCGTGGTATTACTGTCAGACTAAATGTTTCCTAAACCTGCCTAACTCACCCGTGGTGTTACTGTCAGACTAAATGATTCCTAAACCTGCCTAACTCACCCGTGTCAGACTAAATGTTACTGTCAGACTAAAAATGATTCCTAAACCTGCCTAACTCACCCGTGGTATTACTGTCAGACCAGCTGATACAGGCTAAATGATTCCTAAACCTGTCTAACTCACCCGTGGTATTACTGTCAGACTAAATGATTCCTAAACCTGCCTAACTCACCCGTGGTGTTACTGTCAGACTAAATGATTCCTGAACCTGCCTAACTCACCCGTGGTATTACTTACTGTACAGACTAAATGATTCCTGAACCTGCCTAACTCACCCGTGGTGTTACTGTCAGACTAAATGATTCCTAAACCTGCCTAACTCACCCGTGGTGTTACTGTCAGACTAAATGATTCCTAAACCTGCCTAACTCACCCGTGGTGTTACTGTCAGACTAAATGATTCCTAAACCTGCCTAACTCACCCGTATTACTGGTGTTACTGTCAGACTAAATGATTCCTAAACCTGCCTAACTCACCCGTGGTGTTACTGTCAGACTAAATGATTCCTAAACCTGCCTAACTCACCCGTGGTTTTACTGTCAGACCAGCTGATACAGACTAAATGATTCCTAAACCTGCCTAACTCACCTGTGGTGTTACTGTCAGACTAAATGATTCCTAAACCTGTCTAACTCACCCGTGGTATTACTGTCAGACTAAATGATTCCTAAACCTGCCTAACTCATCCGTGGTGTTACTGTCAGACTAAATGATTCCTAAACCTGCCTAACTCACCCGTGGTGTTACTGTCAGACTAAATGATTCCTAAACCTGCCTAACTCACCTGTGGTATTACTGTCAGACCAGCTGATACAGACTAAATGATTCCTAAACCTGCCTAACTCACCCGTGGTGTTACTGTCAGACTAAATGATTCCTAAACCTGCCTAACTCACCCGTGGTGTTACTGTCAGACTAAATGATTCCTAAACCTGCCTAACTCACCCGTGGTATTACTGTCAGACTAAATGATTCCTAAACCTGCCTAACTCACCCGTGGTGTTACTGTCAGACTAAATGATTCCTAAACCTGCCTAACTCACCCGTGGTGTTACTGTCACTGAGACGCGTTGTGGTGTGTATAGGGGAGGGACTATGCAAATGAGATTCATATGTGCTCAGTACTTCCCTTGTGGCTGCTTGTCCATGTTCACATATTAACCCGCTGGTCCCACCTGCCTTCTATTGGTGTGTCTGTGTGTAGATCCGCCCCCAGGAGATGTCCGAGAGCTGTTTCTGGGTGGTGGCTAACGAGGATCGCTATGACAACCCTGACCTGCTCAACAGACTGGCGCACACCTTTGGCTCATACAGACCAGGTCAGGCTAACTACTGTTGTTATCGTCTCTGTCTGTCTCTCTGTGTCTCTGTCTCTCTGTCTCTCTATTTGTGTGTCTCTCTCTAGCTATCACTAGATAGAGGAGATCTATCATGGTCCTGTATAGATAGTACCACTAGGTAGAGGAGATCTATCATGGTCCTGTATAGATAGTACCACTAGGTAGAGGAGATCTATCATGGTCCTGTATAGATAATACCACTAGATAGAGGAGATAGTACCACTAGGTAGAGGAGATCTATCATGGTCCTGTATAGATAGTACCACTAGGTAGAGGAGAACTATCATGGTCCTGTATAGATAGTACCACTAGGTAGAGGAGAAAGTACTATCAATCATGGTCCTGTATAGATAGTACCACTAGGCAGAGGAGAACTATCATGGTCCTGTATAGATAGTACCACTAGGTAGAGGAGATAGTACCACTAGGTAGATAGAACAATCAGGTAGTATAGATGGTACCACTAGGTAGAGGAGAACTATCATGGTCCTGTATAGATAGTACCACTAGGTAGAGGAGATCTATCATGGTCCTGTATAGATAGTACCACTAGGTAGAGGAGATCTATCATGGTCCTGTATAGATAGTACCACTAGGTAGAGGAGATCTATCATGGTCCTGTATAGATAGTACCACTAGGTAGAGGAGAACTATCATGGTCCTGTATAGATAGTACCACTAGGTATAGTACCACTAGGTAGAGGAGAACAATCATGGTCCTGTATAGATAGTACCACTAGGTAGAGGAGATCTATCATGGTCCTGTATAGATAGTACCACTAGGTAGAGGAGATCTATCATGGTCCTGTATAGATAGTACCACTAGGTAGAGGAGAAAGTACCACTAGGTAGATCTATCATGGTCCTGTATAGATAGTACCACTAGGTAGGAGATCTATCATGGTCCTGTATAGATAGTATCACTAGATAGAGGAGATCTATCATGGTCCTGTATAGATAGTACCACTAGATAGAGGAGATAGTACCACTAGGTAGAGGAGAACAATCATGGTCCTGTATAGATAGTACCACTAGGTAGAGGAGATCTATCATGGTCCTGTATAGTATCACTAGGTAGAGGAGATCTATCATGGTCCTGTATAGTACCACCAGGAAGTGCCACAGTGTCATAGTGGCTCTTTAATAAGGTTAACCAAGCAGACAGAGACAGCAGGGGCCTCCTCCTCCTCCTCGGTTGTTGTTGTCTATTTGTCCAGATCTCCTCTCCTGATTAATTTAAGAGCTGCTCCGTGTTCTACTCCTCTGGTCGTGTCGTGATGTCGTCCGCTAGCTGGTTCACCGTCTCACCGTGCCGTAGAGGACACCATTTTCAATTATTCATTCAGCCATTATCTACCTGTCACTACTCTACATGCAGCACAGACACACACACTGTACACACACACACTGTACACACACACACTGTACACACACACACACACACACACACACACACACACACACACACTGTACACACACCAGAGGAGCACCTTGTTTTGTGACATCAATGTATTAAATAATGGAGACAGTACAGGTATACAAACACAAGGACAGGTGATGGAGAGGAACCTAACATCAGACCTATAGACACACCCTATATGTTAATCAGCCAAATGATTTGAGCTTGTGTGATGTTTTTCAGTTTACGGTTTGATGAAATAACCCCTGCCTCAAGAGGGCTCCAGAGATCTAGATAACCAGAAGAAGAATATAAAAAACTTGGAACTTGATCCAACTCTTCTTCTCCCGCTCCTGCTGTCTGTCTCAGAGTCTGCCGTTCCTCTCCTGGAGTTGCCGGTAATTGTCTACACGAGGAGTGGACAACCTTTTCTCATGTTGAATGCCAATTCGTCTTTACCGTTTCTCCCGAGCTGCGTGCCGGTTATGGTTATTCATTTGCACGTTTTTTTGTGAAACGGTTTAATTTCATTTATAACGTTTTCACATCTCAATGTCGTGTGGTTAATCAAGATGATATTTAAATAAAAATTATTCCAAATTATTCCAATCTAAAAGTAACTTCTGTTGCCAACTATGTAAAAAACAAAATAGCCCGACATAAAGCCAACAAATAGTAATATTGCAGCCTGCAGGTAGAAAATATCCTGATAAAAAATGAACATCCTGTTAATCCCGTTGTCTTCACATGGCCCTGTCTACAACGAACGGCGCAAAGGGACGTGGGACGGAGCTCCATTTGGTCTTTGGAGGTTCCCAAAATCGTGTCAAACCCTCCGTAGAGACCCTCTGGTGTCATTAATGTGGACAGGAAGTCACTACATCAGACCTGCTGGTGTCATTAATGTGGACAGGAAGTCACTACATCAGACCTGCTGGTGTCATTAATGTGGACATGAAGCCACTATGTCAGACCTGCTGGTGTCATGAATGTGGACATGAAGCCACTACGTCAGACCTGCTGGTGTCATTAATGTGGACATGAAGCCACTACATCAGACCTGCTGGTGTCATTAATGTGGACATGAAGCCACTACGTCAGACCTGCTGGTGTCATTAATGTGGACATGAAGCCACTACATCAGACCTGCTGGTGTCATTAATGTGGACATGAAGCCACTACGTCAGACCTGCTGGTGTCATTAATGTGGACATGAAGCCACTACGTCAGACCTGCTGGTGTCATTAATGTAAACATGAAGCCACTACGTCAGACCTGCTGGTGTCATTAATGTGGACATGAAGCCACTACATCAGACCTGCTGGTGTCATTAATGTGGACATGAAGCCACTACGAGACCTGCTGGTGTCATTAATGTGGACATGAAGCCACTACATCAGACCTGCTGGTGTCATTAATGTGGACATGAAGCCACTACATCAGACCTGCTGGTGTCATTAATGTGGACATGAAGCCACTGTCAGACCTGCTGGTGTCATTAATGTGGACATGAAGCCACTAGTCAGACCTGCTGGTGTCATTAATGTAGACATCCACTACTATATCAGACCTGCTGGTGTCATTAATGTGGACATGAAGCCACTACATCAGACCTGCTGGTGTCATTAATGTGGACATGAAGCCACTACATCAGACCTGCTGGTGTCATTAATGTGGACATGAAGCCACTACATCAGACCTGCTGGTGTCATTAATGTGGACATGAAGCCACTACATCAGACCTGCTGGTGTCATTAATGTGGACATGAAGCCACTACATCAGACCTGCTGGTGTCATTAATGTGGACATGAAGCCACTACATCAGACCTGCTGGTGTCATTAATGTGGACATGAAGCCACTACATCAGACCTGCTGGTGTCATTAATGTGGACATGAAGCCACTATATCAGACCTGCTGGTTCATCTACGTGTTCTTTTGTAGCCTGCGGTTTTACTGGGCCGTGATGGAACAGATCACCCTGAGCTTTTGGAACTGTTCTCAAAACAAAAAAAAAAACGCATCAACTATTCATGTTTCATTTCCCACTGCGAGACTGTTTTGTCGGGATAAAATCAATGTCTTTGTCAGAGCAGTACTGTACCACTCAGTCTAATAGAACTCTCCGTCTGGTTGGAAGTCTCTAGAAGTCATATAAGACCTCTATATTATTCACCTTTTTGACCCCTGACATTCAAAATGCTTTGCTGCTTTTTTTTTCTAAGTTTGTCAAAGTGGGAAATGTGACGCTTCGTTGCCAGACGTGTTACTTTAAGTTGCTTATCTTGACGATATCTTGGAATCAGGTGTTATTCTCTACAGAGGGTTTCTCCTTAACCAACCTGGATGAATCAGGTGTTATTCTCTACAGAGAGGTTTCTCCTTAACCAACCTGGATGAATCAGGTGTTATTCTCTATTTCTCCTTAACCAGGATGAATCAGGTGTTATTCTCTACAGAGGGTTTCTCCTTCCCAACCTGGATGAATCAGGTGTTATTCTCTACAGAGAGTTTCTCCTTAACCAACCTGGATGAATTGTCATTCATTCTCATTCTCTACAGAGGGGTTTCTCCTTCCCAACCTGGATGAATCAGGTGTCGTTCTCTACAGAGGTTTCTCCTTCCCAACCTGGATGAATCAGGTGTTATTCTCTACAGAAAGGTTTCTCCTTAACCAACCTGGATGAATCAGGTGTCATTCATTCTCTACAGAGAGGTTTCTCCTTCCCAACCTGGATGAATCAGGTGTTATTCTCTACAGAGGTTTCTCCTTAACCAACCTGGATGAATCAGGTGTCATTCATTCTCTAGCAGAGTTTCTCCTTCCCAACCTGGATGAATCAGGTGTTATTCTCTACAGAGAGGTTTCTCCTTAACCAACCTGGATGAATCAGGTGTCATTCATTCTCTACAGAGAGGTTTCTCCTTCCCAACCTGGATGAATCAGATGTAATTCATTCTCATTCTCTACAGAGGGGTTTCTCCTTCCTAACCTTGATGAATCAGGTGTTTAAAAAAAAAGTTTTAATTTGATTTATTTAACTTACATGTTTTCAGGGGAACCCATTGAGACCAGTCTCTCATTTACAATGGTGCCCCGAGGACAACTATACAACACATTTAGAATAATCAATAAAAACAAAATATAAACTATGAATTATGAACACAGCAGGTCTGATGTAGTGACTTCCTGTCTACAGTAATGATACCAGCAGGTCTGATGTAGTGACTTCCTGTCTACAGAAATGATACCAGCAG
>NW_024609010.1:75000-80000 GCF_018296145.1 Oncorhynchus tshawytscha | reverse complement strand
CACCATAACTGAGGCTCAGTGCTACCTGTCCCACCATTACTGAGGCTCAGTGCTACCTGTCCCACCATTTCTGGAGGCTCAGTTCAACCTGTCCCACCATTACTGAGGCTCAGTTCTACCTGTCCCACCATTTCTGAGGCTCAGTTCTACCTGTCCCACCATTACTGAGGCTCAGTTCCACCTGTCCCACTATTACTGAGGCTCAGTATCACCTGTCCCACCATCACTGAGGCTCAGTTCCACCTGTCCCACTATTACTGAGGCTCAGTTCCACCTGTCCCACCATTACTGAGGCTCAGTTTCACCTGTCCCACCATTACTGAGGCTCAGTTCCACCTGTCCCACCATTAACTGAGGCTCAGTGCTACCTGTCCCACCATTACTGAGGCTCAGTGCTACCTGTCCCACCATTTCTGAGGCTCAGTTCAACCTGTCCCACCATTACTGAGGCTCAGTTCTACCTGTCCCACCATTTCTGAGGCTCAGTTCAACCTGTCCCACCATTACTGAGGCTCAGTTCTACCTGTCCCACCATTACTGAGGCTCAGTTCTACCTGTCCCACCATTTCTGAGGCTCAGTTCTACCTGTCCCACCATTACTGAGGCTCAGTTCTTCCTGTCCCACCATTACTGAGGCTCAGTTCTTCCTGTCCCACCATTACTGAGGCTCAGGTCCACCTGTCCCACCATTTCTGAGGCTCAGTTCTACCTGTCCCACCATTTCTGAGGCTCAGTTCTACCTGTCCCACCATTACTGAGGCTCAGTACCACCTGACGATGACGTAGGAGAGTCGAGACGAGGGACGGAGAGAGAGAAAGGGGAGGGGCACAGTATAGTCAGGTCAGACACCAGACAGACAGAACCGTGCACTAGGTCTATCTATCAGTATAGGCAGGTCAGCCACCAGACAGACAGAACCGGGCACTCGGCCAATCAGAAGTCAAAAGCTGTATCCCTGCAGTTTCTTGTCTTGCTAGGTCACTTGTAACTTCACTACAGCCAATCATCAATGAATAGAAGAGGCTATAGAGATGAGTGAGATGCACCACTCCGCTGTCACACGGTGTCTGTCCAGGTGAGCGGGACGGTTTCCAGGGCACCAAAATAGAGGAGAGGTTGAGCCTCTTCCACGCTCCTTGTTGTTGTGGGAAATTGACCCACTATACTGTTTACTGTCGGCATCTACACAAAAAAATATTTAAAAGTTTTTTAACACTAAGGATCCCAATTTCGTTTAAATGTTCAGACCCTTAGAGTGTGTGTGGGGGGAGGGGGTCAGTTTGTGTGGGTGTCTTCCACCTTGTGTCCAGATGTGTGTTGTTTTTCAGTTTGTCTGTGTGCCCCGCGTTTGTGACAGAGGCAGCAGGGTATTGGCTGATACAGGTATTACAGCCTGAGGGACAACATCTGGGGGCCGAAGCTGTTCCCCACCCCTCCCACTGGGGACTCAGCTGAAGAACATCCAGGTTTTAGCATCTTCCTGGTTTCCCACGCCTACGAGCCACCGATGCAGACCTTTTTGGAAGCGGCTACTTTCTGGGAAGAAGTCTACTAAATTAATTTAACATAGCCTCACGACGTCACGATAAATTCATTATTTATTTTAGACGTGTCTAAAGAAACATGATAGCCAGAGAAACTTCCAGTAAATTAGACCAATTTTTATGTCTGTGCCAGCGCCTCAAAAATACCACCACTGTATATTGACTAGCCACCACTGTATATTGACTAGCCACCACTGTATGACTAGCCACCACTGTATATTGACTAGCCACCACTGTATATTGACTAGCCACCACTGTATATTGACTAGCCACCACTGTATATTGACTAGCCACCACTGTATATTGACCACTGTATATTGACTAGCCACCACTGTATATTGACTAGCCACCACTGTATATTGACTAGCCACCACTGTATATTGACTAGCCACCACTGTATACCACTGATTGACTAGCTGTATATTGACCACCACTGTATATTGACTAGCCACCACTGTATATTGACTAGCCACCACTGTATATTGACTAGCCACCACTGTATATTGACTAGCCACCACTGTATATTGACTAGCCACCACTGTATATTGACTAGCCACCACTGTATATTGACCAGCCACCACTGTATATTGACTAGCCACCACTGTATATTGACTAGCCACCACTGTATATTGACTAGCCACCACTGTATATTGACTAGCCACCACTGTATATTGACCAGCCACCACTGTATATTGCCACCACTGTATATTGACACCACCACTGTATATTGACTAGCCACCACTGTATATTGACTAGCCACCACTGTATATTGACTAGCCACCACTGTATATTGACCAGCCACCACTGTATATTGACTAGCCACCACTGTATATTGATGACTGTATATTGACTAGCCACCACTGTATATTGACTAGCCACCACTGTATATTGACTAGCCACCACTGTATATTGACTAGCCACCACTGTATATTGACTAGCCACCACTGTATATTGACTAGCCACCACTGTATATTGACTAGCCACCACTGTATATTGACTAGCCACCACTGTATATTGACTAGCCACCACTGTATATTGACCAGCCACCACTGTATATTGACTAGCCACCACTGTATATTGACTAGCCACCACTGTATATTGACCAGCCACCACTGTATATTGACTGCCACCACTGTATATTGACTAGCCACCACTGTATATTGACCAGCCACCACTGTATATTGACTAGCCACCACTGTATATTGATGACTGTATATTGACTAGCCACCACTGTATATTGACCAGCCACCACTGTATATTGACTAGCCACCACTGTATATTGACTAGCCACCACTGTATATTGACTAGCCACCACTGTATATTGACTAGCTAGCCACCACTGTATATTGACTAGCCACCACTGTATATTGACTAGCCACCACTGTATATTGACTAGCCACCACTGTATATTGACTAGCCACCACTGTATATTGACTAGCCACCACTGTATATTGACCAGCCACACTGTATATTGACACCACCACTGTATATTGACTAGCCACCACTGTATATTGACTAGCCACCACTGTATATTGACTAGCCACCACTGTATATTGACTAGCCACCACTGTATATTGACTAGCCACCACTGTATATTGACTAGCCACCACTGTATATTGACTAGCCACCACTGTATATTGACTAGCCACCACTGTATATTGACTAGCCACCACTGTATATTGACTAGCCACCACTGTATATTGACTAGCCACCACTGTATATTGACTAGCCACCACTGTATATTGACTAGCCACCACTGTATATTGACTAGCCACCACTGTATATTGACTAGCCACCACTGTATATTGACTGTATATTGACTAACCACCACTGTATATTGACTGTATATTGACTAACCACCACTGTATATTGACTGTATATTGACTAGCCACCACTGTATATTGACTAGCCACCACTGTATATTGACCAGCCACCACTGTATATTGACCAGCCACCACTGTATATTGACTAGCCACCACTGTATAATGACTGTATATTGACTAGCCACCACTGTATATTGACTAGCCACCACTGTATATTGACTAGCCACCACTGTATATTGACTAGCCACCACTGTATATTGACTAGCCACCACTGTATATTGACTAGCCACCACTGTATATTGACTAGCCACCACTGTATATTGACTAGCCACCACTGTATATTGACTAGCCACCACTGTATATTGACTAGCCACCACTGTATATTGACTGTATATTGACTAGCCACCACTGTATATTGACCAGCCACCACTGTATATTGACTGTATATTGACAGCCACCACTGTATATTGACTGTATATTGACTAGCCACCACTGTATATTGACTAGCCACCACTGTATATTGACCAGCCACCACTGTATATTGACCAGCCACCACTGTATATTGACTAGCCACCACTGTATAATGACTGTATATTGACTAACCACCACTGTATATTGACTGTATATTGACTAACCACCACTGTATATTGACTGTATATTGACTAACCACCACTGTATATTGACTGTATATTGACTAGCCACCACTGTATATTGACTAGCCACCACTGTATATTGACCAGCCACCACTGTATATTGACCAGCCACCACTGTATATTGACTAGCCACCACTGTATAATGACTGTATATTGACTAGCCACCACTGTATATTGACTAGCCACCACTGTATATTGACTAGCCACCACTGTATATTGACCAGCCACCACTGCCACCACTGTATATTGACTAGCCACCACTGTATATTGACTAGCCACCACTGTATATTGACTAGCCACCACTGTATATTGACTAGCCACCACTGTATATTGACTAGCCACCACTGTATATTGACTAGCCACCACTGTATATTGACTGTATATTGACTAGCCACCACTGTATATTGACCAGCCACCACTGTATATTGACCAGCCACCACTGTATATTGACTGTATATTGACTAGCCACCACTGTATATTGACCAGCTACCACTGTATATTGACTGTATATTGACTAGCCACCACTGTATATTGACCAGCCACCACTGTATATTGACTAGCCACCACTGTATAATGACTGTATATTGACTAGCCACCACTGTATATTGACTAGCCACCACTGTATATTGACTAGCCATCACTGTATATTGACTAGCTACCACTGTATATTGACTAGCCACCACTGTATATTGACTGTATATTGACTAGCCACCACTGTATATTGACTAGCCACCACTGTATATTGACTAGCCACCACTGTATATTGACCAGCCACCACTGTATATTGACCAGCCACCACTGTATATTGACTAGCCACCACTGTATATTGACCAGCCACCACTGTATATTGACTAGCCACCACTGTATATTGACCAGCCACCACTGTATATTGACTAGCCACCACTGTATATTGACCAGCCACCACTGTATATTGACTAGCCACCACTGTATATTGACTAGCCACCACTGTATATTGACT
>NW_024609010.1:67500-70000 GCF_018296145.1 Oncorhynchus tshawytscha | reverse complement strand
CTCTCTCTCTCTCCCTCTCTGATCTGGTTAGAATCCCTCTCTCTCTCCTCCTCTCTGATCTGGTTAGAATCCCTCTCTCTCTCCTCTCTGATCTGGTTAGAATCCCTCTCTCTCTCTCCTCTCTGATCTGGTTAGAATCCCTCTCTCTCTCCTCCTCTCTGATCTGGTTAGAATCCCTCTCTCTCTCCTCTCTGATCTGGTTAGAAGCCCTCTCTCTCTCTCCTCCTCTCTGATCTGGTTAGAATCCCTCTCTCTCTCTCCTCCTCTCTGATCTGGTTAGAATCCCTCTCTCTCTCCTCTCTGATCTGGTTAGAATCCCTCTCTCTCTCCTCCTCTCTGATCTGGTTAGAATCCCTCTCTCTCTCCTCTCTGATCTGTTAGAATCCCTCTCTCTCTCCTCCTCTCTGATCTGGTTAGAATCCCTCTCTCTCTCTCCTCCTCTCTGATCTGGTTAGAATCCCTCTCTCTCTCTCTCCTCTCTGATCTGGTTAGAATCCCTCTCTCTCTCCTCTCTGATCTGGTTAGAATCCCTCTCTCTCTCCTCCTCTCTGATCTGGTTAGAATCCCTCTCTCTCTCCTCTCTCTGATCTGGTTAGAATCCCTCTCTCTCTCCTCTCTGATCTGGTTAGAATCCCTCTCTCTCTCCTCCTCTCTGATCTGGTTAGAATCCCTCTCTCTCTCCTCTCTGATCTGGTTAGAATCCCTCTCTCTCTCCTCCTCTCTGATCTGGTTAGAATCCCTCTCTCTCTCCTCCTCTCTGATCTGGTTAGAATCCCTCTCTCTCTCCTCTCTGATCTGGTTAGAATCCTCTCTCTCTCTCCTCCTCTCTGATCTGGTTAGAATCCCTCTCTCTCTCCTCTCTGATCTGTTAGAATCCCTCTCTCTCTCCTCTCTCTGATCTGGTTAGAATCCCTCTCTCTCTCCTCCTCTCTGATCTGGTTAGAATCCCTCTCTCTCCTCCTCCTCTGATCTGGTTAGAATCCCTCTCTCTCTCCTCCTCTCTGATCTGGTTAGAATCCCTCTCTCTCTCCTCTCTGATCTGGTTAGAATCCCTCTCTCTCTCCTCTCTCTCTGATCTGGTTAGAATCCCTCTCTCCTCCTCTCTGATCTGGTTAGAATCCCTCTCTCTCTCTCCTCTCTGATCTGGTTAGAATCCCTCTCTCCTCCTCTCTGATCTGGTTAGAATCCCTCTCTCTCTCTCCTCTCTGATCTGGTTAGAATCCCTCTCTCTCTCCTCCTCTCTGATCTGGTTAGAATCCCTCTCTCTCTCCTCTCTGATCTGGTTAGAATCCCTAGAAGCCTCTCTCTCCTCCTCTCTGATCTGGTTAGAATCCCTCTCTCTCCTCCTCTCTGATCTGGTTAGAATCCCTCTCTCTCTCTCTCTGATCTGGTTAGAATCCCTCTCTCTCTCTCCTCTCTGATCTGGTTAGAATCCCTCTCTCTCTCCTCCTCTCTCTAATCTGGTTAGAATCCCTCTCTCTCTCCTCTCTGATCTGGTTAGAATCCCTCTCTCTCTCCTCCTCTCTGATCTGGTTAGAATCCCTCTCTCTCTCCTCTCTGATCTGGTTAGAAGCCCTCTCTCTCTCTCTCCTCTCTGATCTGGTTAGAATCCCTCTCTCTCTCTCTCCTCTCTGATCTGGTTAGAATCCCTCTCTCTCTCCTCCTCTCTGATCTGGTTAGAATCCCTCTCTCTCTCCTCTCTGATCTGGTTAGAATCCCTCTCTCTCTCCTCCTCTCTGATCTGGTTAGAATCCCTCTCTCTCTCTCTCTGATCTGGTTAGAATCCTCTCTCTGATCTGGTTAGAATCCCTCTCTCTCTCCTCCTCTCTGATCTGGTTAGAATCCCTCTCTCTCCTCCTCCTCTGATCTGGTTAGAATCCCTCTCTCTCTCCTCCTCTCTGATCTGGTTAATCCCTCTCTCTCTCCTCTCTGATCTGGTTAGAATCCCTCTCTCTCCTCCTCTCTGATCTGGTTAGAATCCCTCTCTCTCTCTGATCTCCTCTCTGATCTGGTTAGAATCCTCTCTCTCCTCTCTCTGATCTGGTTAGAATCCCTCTCTCTCCTCCTCTCTGATCTGGTTAGAATCCTCTCTCTCTCCTCCTCTCTGATCTGGTTAGAATCCCTCTCTCTCTCCTCTCTCTGATCTGGTTAGAATCCCTCTCTCTCCTCCTCTCTGATCTGGTTAGAATCCCTCTCTCTCTCTCCTCTCTGATCTGGTTAGAATCCCTCTCTCTCTGATCTGGTTAGAATCCTCCTCTGATCTGGTTAGAATCCCTCTCTCTCCTCCTCTGATCTGGTTAGAATCCCTCTCTCTCTCTCCTCCTCTCTGATCTGGTTAGAATCCCTCTCTCTCTCTCTGATCTCCTCTCTGATCTGGTTAGAATCCCTCTCTCTCTCTCTCCTCCTCTCTGATCTGGTTAGAATCCCTCTCTCTCTCTCCTCCTCTCTGATCTGGTTAGAATCCCTCTCTCTCTCTCCTCTGATCTGGTTAGAATCCCTC
>NW_024609010.1:22500-62500 GCF_018296145.1 Oncorhynchus tshawytscha | reverse complement strand
GTAGACCAGTAGATATCCACTGTTTCAGACCAGTAGACCAGTAGACATCCACTGTTTCAGACCAGTAGACCAGTAGACCAGTAGATATCCACTGGCCAGAACTTACCCATGATGCTTCACAATGAGAGGGAATAGGGTGTCAACTTCCTCTGGGGAGAACTCTGTAGGGTGTCTACTTCCTCTGAGGAGAACTCTGTAGGGTGTCAACTTCCTCTGAGGAGAACTCTGCAGGGTGTCAACTTCCTCTGAGGAGAACCCTGCAGGGTGTCAACTTCCTCTGGGGAGAACCCTGCAGGGAGTCAACTTCCTCTGGGGAGAACCCTGTAGGGAGTCAACTTCCTCTGGGGAGAACCCTGCAGGGTGTCAACTTCCTCTGGGGAGAACCCTGCAGGGTGTCAACTTCCTCTGGGGAGAACCCTGTAGGGAGTCAACTTCCTCTGGGGAGAACCCTGCAGGGAGTCAACTTCCTCTGGGGAGAACCCTGCAGGGAGTCAACTTCCTCTGGGGAGAACCCTGCAGGGTGTCAACTTCCTCTGGGGAGAACCCTGCAGGGGTCACAGTTCGTTTCCTCTAAATAACAAAGATCATGACAGAGGAAGTGTTTTAAAACACGCTGAGGTTAATCTGGGGTCGTGGCAGAGCGTGGACGCTGAGACCTCGCTGATTTAGTATTACAACAGAGGAGAGGGGGCCGTGTCTGGCAAGCTCCTTTCCTCCTCACCTTCTCCTTTCCTCACCTCTTCCTTTCCTCACCTCTTCCTTTCCTCACCTCCTCCTTTCCTCCTCACCTTCTCCTTTCCTCACCTCCTCCTTTCCTCACCTCCTCCTTTCCTCACCTCCTCCTTTCCTCACCTCCTCCTTTCCTCACCTCTTCCTTTCCTCACCTTCTCCTTTCCTCACCTCTTCCTTTCCTCACCTCCTCCTTTCCTCACCTCTTCCTTTCCTCACCTCTTCCTTTCCTCCTCACCTTCTCCTTTCCTCACCTCTTCCTTTCCTCACCTCTTCCTTTCCTCCTCACCTCTTCCTTTCCTCACCTCTTCCTTTCCTCACCTCCTCCTTTCCTCACCTCCTCCTTTCCTCACCTCTTCCTTTCCTCCTCACCTCTTCCTTTCCTCACCTCCTCCTTTCCTCACCTC
This sequence comes from Oncorhynchus tshawytscha, assembly GCF_018296145.1. Taxonomy (NCBI): domain Eukaryota; kingdom Metazoa; phylum Chordata; class Actinopteri; order Salmoniformes; family Salmonidae; genus Oncorhynchus; species Oncorhynchus tshawytscha. Next base: position 61,364 of record NW_024609010.1, on the reverse strand, counting down.
CTCCTTTCCTCACCTCTTCCTTTCCTCCTCACCTCTTCCTTTCCTCACCTCCTCCTCTCCTCACCTTTCCTCACCTCCTCCTTTCATCTCCTCTTCCTCTCCTCACCTCCTCCTTTCCTCACCTCCTCCTTTCCTCCTCACCTCCTCCTTTCCTCCTCACCACCTTTCCACCTCACCTCCTTTCCTCACCTTCTCCTTTCCTCCTCACCTTCTCCATTCCTCACCTTCTCCCTTCCTCCTCACCTTCTCCTTTCATCTCCTCCTCTTCTCCTCACCTCCTCCTCTCCTCACCTCCTCCTTTCCTCACCTCCTCCTCTCCTCGTTTCTTAAAAAAAAAAAAATTGACTTTCAACTAGTAGAATCACTAGTTGCAGTGCTAAACCTTCGTCCTGGTCTGTGTGTCAGTAGTGTTGGTCAGGGCAGTGATGCCCCAGTGTGATTGGATACTTACAGTAAGCTGTGACTCTGACAGAGACAGACTGCTGTTTAACTGACTGACTGGTGTTAGCCTGGAACTCCTCTCATCTCCTTACCTCCTCCTTTCCTCACCTCATCCTCTCCTCACCTCCTCCTTTCCTCACCTCCTCCTCTCCTCACCTCCTCCTTTCTTCACCTCCTCCTCTCCCCCTCCTCTCATCAGCTTCTAATTTCCTCACCTCCTCCTCTCCCCCTCCTCTCCTCACCTTCTCATATCCTCACCTTCTCCTTTCCTCTCATCTCCTCACCTCCTTTCCTCACCTCCTCCTCTCCCCCCCCTCACCTCCTCCTTTCCTCACCTCCTCCTCTCCTCACCTTCTCATTTCCTCACCTTCTCCTTTCCTCTCATCTCCTCCTCACCTCCTTTCCTCCTCACCTCCTTTCCTCACCTCCTCCTTTCCTCACCTCCTCCTCTCCCCCTCACCTCCTCCTTTCCTCACCTCCTCCTTTCCTCACCTCCTCACCTCCTCCTTTCCTCACCTGCTCCTTTCCTCACCTGCTCCTTTCCTCACCTCCTCCTTTCCTCCTCACCACCTCCTTTCCTCACCTCCTCCTTTCCTCCTCATCATCTCCTTTCCTAACTTCCTCCTCTCCTCTCCTCTCCTCAGTGCTTTAGAGACAGGACTCAGGTCCTATAGCAAATAAATCGGGTGTAATTGTGACCTGTTACAGTATATTAGTGTTCCTCTCTGATAGGATAGTACTGAGTTGATTTACAGTAGATTAATGATAGTACTGAGTTGATTTACAGTATATTAATGATAGTACTGAGTTGATTTACAGTAGATTAATGATAGTACTGAGTTGATTTACAGTAGATTAATGATAGTACTGAGTTGATTTACAGTAGATTAATGATAGTACTGAGTTGATTTACAGTAGATTAATGATAGTACTGAGTTGATTTACAGTAGATTAATGATAGTACTGAGTTGATTTACAGTAGATTAATGATAGTACTGAGTTGATTTACAGTAGATTAATGATAGTACTGATTTGATTTACAGTATATTAATGATAGTACTTAGTTGGTTTACAGTAGATTAATGATAGTACTGAGTTGATTTACAGTATATTAATGATAGTACTTAGGTGGTTTACAGTAGATTAATGATAGTACTTAGTTGATTTACAGTAGAGTAATGTTCCTCTCTCTGATAGATGTAGATCAGACATCCCCCTCTCTTTCTCTCTCTTCCTCACTAGCTCTCTCTCTCTTCCCCGCCATCTCTCTCTCTCTCTCTTCCTCGCTATCTCTCTATCGTTCCCTCTTTGGTAGTGGGGGTGGGGGGGGCAGCATGGTAATCTGAGGCAACATGTTGAAGGCCCTGGTTTAGAGAGATCAGAGAGAGGGATTGGAGGAGTTTCCTTTGTTCCTCCATCCCTCCTCTCATCAGATCCAGAGAGGGGTTCAGGGCTGTAAAGAGTCCGAGGGGAGTTGATGGCGCGGGGTTGAAAGGAGTAAGATGCTGTTCCCTCCCTCCCCTCCCTCCCCTCCCTCCCTCCCTCCCTCCCTCCCTCCCTCCCTCCCTCCCTCCCTCCCTCCCCTCCCTCCCTCCTTCCCTCTCCACGTCAGAGGAGAAGTGTTACTTTAGTCTGTATCCTTCTGAAGCACACGGCTCAGCCCGGCTAGCCAGCAGGGTTAGAAGCCTTTGATGTGCAGGAGTCCTGCTGAAAGACTGCTCTGATACACACTAAGTGACCTCTGTAGAGACTCCCTCTCCCCCTTTTCCACTCTCGTCTCTGGGGTCGTCGTGACACTCTCTCTCTCTCTGATGTCCCTGGGCTCTTTGGCGGTGTGTTCAATAGTAATGGATATCAGGTTGTGTTAAGATGGCGCACACACACACACACACACACACACACACACACACACACACACACACACACACACACCCACCCGTCAACACCTTTGATGGGTTAGAGAGTTTACCAGTCATCTCTGATGTACTGGGTTTAGCTCATAAGTGTTAAGGAGGGAGGGGAGGGGGATGAATGGAGGGAGGGAGGGGGGGAAATGGAGGGAGGGAGGGAGGAGAATGGAGGGAGGGGGGGGGGGGGAATGGAGGGAGGGAGGGGGAGGGAGGATGAATGGAGGGAGGGAGGAGAGGAGAGGAGGAGGGAGGGAGGGAGCAAGGGGATGAATGGAGGGAGGGAGGGAGGGATGGAGGATGAATGGAGGGAGGGAGGAGGGAGAGGATAGGAGGGAGGGAGGGAGGGAGGGAGGGAGGGAGGGAGGGAGGAGAGGAGGGAGGGAGGGAGGGAGGGGGAGGGAGGGATGGGGGATGAATGGAAGGAGGGAGGGAGGGATGGGGGATGAATGGAGGGAGGGAGGGATGGGGGGAGGGAGGGAGGGATGGGGGATGAATGGAGGGAGGGAGGGAGGGAGGGATGGAGGGAGGGGAGGGAGGGAGGGATGGGGGATGAATGGAGGGAGGGAGGAATGTAAAGTAGCACTAGAAAAGGCTGGTTATTTACAGACTGCATCAGACCAGTAGAACAGGTCAGTAAGAGGTTATTTACCGACTGTATCAGACCAGTAGAACAGGTCAGTAAGAGGTTATTTACCGACTGCATCAGACCAGAAGAACAGGTCAGTAAGTGGTTATTTACCGACTGCATCAGGCCAGTAGAACAGGTCAGTAAGTGGTTATTTACCGACTGCATCAGACCAGTAGAACAGGTCAGTAAGTGGTTATTTACCGACTGCATCAGACCAGGTCAGTAAGTGGTTATTTACCGACTGCATCAGACCAGTAGAACAGGTCAGTAAGTGGTTATTTACCGACTGCATCAGACCAGGTCAGTAAGTGGTTATTTACCGACTGCATCAGACCAGTAGAACAGGTCAGTAAGTGGTTATTTACCGGCTGCACCAGACCAGTAGAACAGGTCAGCAAGAGGTTATTTACCAACTGCATCAGACCAGTAGAACAGGTCAGTAAGTGGTTATTTACCAACTGCACCAGACCAGTAGAACAGGTCAGTAAGAGGTTATTTACCAACTGTATCAGACCAGTAGAACAGGTCAGTAAGAGGTTATTTACCGACTGTATCAGACCAGTAGAACAGGTCAGTAAGTGGTTATTTACCGACTGTATCAGACCAGTAGAACAGGTCAGTAAGAGGTTATTTACCGACTGCATCAGACCAGTAGAACAGGTCAGTAAGTGGATTATTTACCGACTGTATCAGACCAGTAGAACAGGTCAGTAAGAGGTTATTTACCGACTGTATCAGACCAGTAGAACAGGTCAGTAAGTGGTTATTTACCGACTGCATCAGGCCAGTAGAACAGGTCAGTAAGAGGTTATTTACCGACTGTATCAGACCAGTAGAACAGGTCAGTAAGTGGATTATTTACCGACTGCATCAGACCAGTAGAACAGGTCAGTAAGTGGATTATTTACCGACTGCATCAGACCAGTAGAACAGGTCAGTAAGTGGATTATTTACCGACTGTATCAGACCAGTAGAACAGGTCAGTAAGAGGTTATTTACCGACTGCATCAGACCAGTAGAACAGGTCAGTAAGTGGATTATTTACCGACTGTATCAGACCAGTAGAACAGGTCAGTAAGAGGTTATTTACCGACTGTATCAGACCAGTAGAACAGGTCAGTAAGTGGTTATTTACCGACTGCATCAGGCCAGTAGAACAGGTCAGTAAGAGGTTATTTACCGACTGTATCAGACCAGTAGAACAGGTCAGTAAGAGGTTATTTACCGACTGTATCAGACCAGTAGAACAGGTCAGTAAGTGGTTATTTACCGACTGCATCAGACCAGTAGAACAGGTCAGTAAGTGGATTATTTACCGACTGCATCAGACCAGTAGAACAGGTCAGTAAGTGGTTAGATGTGTTTGTTTTCGTTCCCCGTCACTTCATACCCACAAGTTCTCCGCTAAACACAAAAATCAAGACGCTTCTCTGTCTTTCTGTGACCTCCGATAACGTCCGAGAGAACGTGACTACAAAAAGACGAAAAGTTACCGATGTCTTTGACCTCCGATAACGTCCGAGAGAACGTGACTACAAAAAGACGAAAAGTTACCGATGTCTTTGCGATTGATACAAACAAACGAAGGAAATAAGATGCTTCAAATGGAAACCGACACGACATGCATTGAAAGATAAATACGTACAGGCCTGTACTGATGTTAAAATACACGTCCGTCGTTCAAATTAGTTTCATGTAGCTGTCTGTCCGTCGCTGCCGTCTGTAGTTTAGATCCTACAGGTCCACGATGTGTCAGTCCTTAGTCTTTTCATGGTGTGTGATCCTACAGGTCCACGATGTGTCAGTCCTTAGTCTTTTCATGGTGTGTGATCCTACAGGTCCACGATGTGTCAGTCCTTAGTCTTTTCATGGTGTGTGATCCTACAGGTCCACGATGTGTCAGTCCTTAGTCTTTTCATGGTGTGTGATCCTACAGGTCCACGATGTGTCAGTCCTTAGTCTTTTCATGGTGTGTGATCCTACAGGTCCACGATGTGTCAGTCCTTAGTCTTTTCATGGTGTGTGATCCTACAGGTCCACGATGTGTCAGTCCTTAGTCTTTTCATGGTGTGTGATCCTACAGGTCCACGATGTGTCAGTCCTTAGTCTTTTCATGGTGTGTGATCCTACAGGTCCACGATGTGTCAGTCCTTCCTGAGTTGTTTTAGTGCGGAGCGTTAGAACGAGACGCGTCAATATTGGTAGTCATGGGTGATATCTCATAGGAGCTGATCTGTGGTCAGTATTATTGTACTATTAAGGGAGGATGCAGTGTTAAAAGACCCGTAAGCCTATCAGGAAACAGGGCCCAGGCCAGATACGGGCTCTGGTCAACAGTAGTGCACTGTTTTGGGTATATGGCACCATTTAGGACAGGATATTAGGTTACCATTTAGGAGAGCAGAAGAGAGTACCATTTAGGACAGCAGTAGAGAGTACCGTTTAGGACAGCAGTAGAGAGTACCATTTAGGAGAGGATATTAGGTTACCATTTAGGACAGCAGTAGAGAGTACCGTTTAAGACAGCAGTAGAGTGAGTACCGTTTAGGACAGGAGAAGAGAGTACCATTTAGGACAGGAGAAGAGAGTACCGTTTAGGACAGCAGTAGAGTGAGTACCGTTTAGGACAGCAGTAGAGAGTACCGTTTAGGACAGGAGTAGAGAGTACCGTTTAGGAGAGCAGTAGAGAGTACCATTTAGGACAGCAGTAGAGAGTACCATTTAGGACAGCAGTAGTGAGTACCGTTTAGGACAGGAGAAGAGAGTACCGTTTAAGACAGCAGTAGAGTACCATTTAGGGCAGGAAAATAGAACGGAGATGGAGCCTATGATCATATATCCCACAGCATCCGTCTAGGATGCAACGTTTCTCTACCCCCTGAATGAAATAAATACAAAACAATACTAAAAAAATTCTGGATCGGAACCAGCTAAAACATGTTTTGAATTCCACAGCATCCCATTTCCGTAACTCCCTCCCTTCTCGTTCCCGAGGCCAGTGAGTCTCCTTAACTCTCCCTCCCTCCCTTCTCGTTCCCGAGGCCAGTGAGTCTCCATATCTCTCCCTCCCTCTCTTCTCGTTCCCGAGGCCAGTGAGTCTCCATAACTCTCCCTCCCTCCCTCCCTTCTCATTCCCGAGGCCAGTGAGTCTCCATAACATCCCTCCCTTCTCGTTCCCAAGGCCAATGAGTCTCCATAACTCTCCCTCCCTCCCTTCTCGTTCCCGAGGCCAGTGAGTCTCCATATCTCCCCTCCCTTCTCGTTCCCGAGGCCAGTGAGTCTCCGTATCTCCCCTCCCTTCTCGTTCCCGAGGCCAGTGAGTCCCCGTAACCCTCCCTCCCTCCCTTCTCGTTCCCGAGGCCAGTGAGTCTCCATAACCCTCCCTCCCTCCCTTCTCGTTCCCGAGGCCAGTGAGTCTCCGTAACTCTCCTTCTCATTCCCGAGGCCAGTGAGTCTCCGTAACCCTCCCTCCCTCCCTTCTCGTTCCCGAGGCCAGTGAGTCTCCGTAACTCTCCCTTCTCATTCCCGAGGCCAGTGAGTCTCCATAACCCTCCCTCCCTCCCTTCTCGTTCCCGAGGCCAGTGAGTCTCCATAACCCTCCCTCCCTCCCTTCTCGTTCCCGAGGCCAGTGAGTCTCCGTAACTCTCCCTTCTCATTCCCGAGGCCAGTGAGTCTCCATAACTCTCCCTCCCTCCCTTCTCGTTCCCGAGGCCAGTGAGTCTCCATAACCCTCCCTCCCTCCCTTCTCGTTCCCGAGGCCAGTGAGTCTCCGTAACTCTCCCTCCCTCCCTTCTCGTTCCCGAGGCCAGTGAGTCTCCATAACTCTCCCTCCCTCCCTTCTCGTTCCCGAGGCCAGTGAGTCTCCGTAAATCTCCCTCCCTCCCTTCTCGTTCCCGAGGACAGTGAGTCTCCGTAACTCCCCCTCCCTCCCTCCCTTCTCGTTCCCGAGGCCAGTGAGTCTCCGTAAATCTCCCTCCCTCCCTTCTCGTTCCCGAGGCCAGTGAGTCTCCGTAAATCTCCCCCCTCCCTCCCTTCTCGTTCCCGAGGCCAGTGAGTCTCCGTAACTCTCCCTTCTCATTCCCGAGGCCAGTGAGTCTCCGTAACCCTCCCTCCATCCCTTCTCATTCCCGAGGCCAGTGAGTCTCCGTAACCCTCCCTCCCTCCCTTCTCGTTCCCGAGGCCAGTGAGTCTCCATAACCCTCCCTCCCTCCCTTCTCGTTCCCGAGGCCAGTGAGTCTCCGTAAATCTCCCTCCCTCCCTTCTCGTTCCCGAGGCCAGTGAGTCTCCGTAACTCTCCCTCCCTCCCTCCCTTCTCGTTCCCGAGGCCAGTGAGTCTCCATAACCCTCCCTCCCTTCTCGTTCCCGAGGCCAGTGAGTCTCCGTAAATCTCCCTCCCTCCCTTCTCGTTCCCGAGGCCAGTGAGTCTCCGTAACCCTCCCTCCATCCCTTCTCATTCCCGAGGCCAGTGAGTCTCCGTAACCCTCCCTCCCTCCCTTCTCGTTCCCGAGGCCAGTGAGTCTCCATAACCCTCCCTCCCTCCCTTCTCGTTCCCGAGGCCAGTGAGTCTCCGTAAATCTCCCTCCCTCCTTCTCGTTCCCGAGGCCAGTGAGTCTCCGTAAATCTCCCTCCCTCCCTTCTCGTTCCAGAGGCCAGTGAGTCTCCGTAACCCTCCCTCCCTCCCTTCTCGTTCCCGAGGCCAGTGAGTCTCCATAACCCTCCCTCCCTCCCTTCTCGTTCCCGAGGCCAGTGAGTCTCAGTAACTCTCCCTTCTCATTCCCGAGGCCAGTGAGTCTCCGTAACCCTCCCTCCCTCCCTTCTCGTTCCCGAGGCCAGTGAGTCTCCGTAACTCTCCCTTCTCATTCCCGAGGCCAGTGAGTCTCCATAACCCTCCCTCCCTCCCTTCTCGTTCCCGAGGCCAGTGAGTCTCCATAACCCTCCCTCCCTCCCTTCTCGTTCCCGAGGCCAGTGAGTCTCCGTAACTCTCCCTTCTCATTCCCGAGGCCAGTGAGTCTCCATAACTCTCCCTCCCTCCCTTCTCGTTCCCGAGGCCAGTGAGTCTCCATAACCCTCCCTCCCTCCCTTCTCGTTCCCGAGGCCAGTGAGTCTCCGTAACTCTCCTTCTCATTCCCGAGGCCAGTGAGTCTCCGTAAATCTCCCTCCCTCCCTTCTCGTTCCCGAGGCCAGTGAGTCTCCATAACCCTCCCTCCCTCCCTTCTCGTTCCCGAGGCCAGTGAGTCTCCATAACTCTCCCTCCCTCCCTTCTCGTTCCCGAGGCCAGTGAGTCTCCGTAAATCTCCCTCCCTCCCTTCTCGTTCCCGAGGCCAGTGAGTCTCCATAACTCTCCCTCCCTCCCTTCTCGTTCCCGAGGCCAGTGAGTCTCCGTAAATCTCCCTCCCTCCCTTCTCGTTCCCGAGGCCAGTGAGTCTCCATAACTCTCCCTCCCTCCCTTCTCGTTCCCGAGGCCAGTGAGTCTCCATAACTCTCCCTCCCTCCCTTCTCGTTCCCGAGGCCAGTGAGTCTCCATAACCCTCCCTCCCTCCCTTCTCGTTCCCGAGGCCAGTGAGTCTCCGTAACTCTCCCTCCCTCCCTTCTCGTTCCCGAGGCCAGTGAGTCTCCGTAAATCTCCCTCCCTCCCTTCTCGTTCCCGAGGCCAGTGAGTCTCCATAACTCTCCCTCCCTCCCTTCTCGTTCCCGAGGCCAGTGAGTCTCCGTAAATCTCCCTCCCTCCTTCTCGTTCCCGAGGCCAGTGAGTCTCCGTAAATCTCCCTCCCTCCCTTCTCGTTCCCGAGGCCAGTGAGTCTCCATATCTCTCCCTCCCTCCCTTCTCGTTCCCGAGGCCAGTGAGTCTCCATATCTCTCCCTCCCTCCCTTCTCGTTCCCGAGGCCAGTGAGTCTCCGTAAATCTCCCTCCCTCCCTTCTCGTTCCCGAGGCCAGTGAGTCTCCGTAAATCTCCCTCCCTCCCTTCTCGTTCCAGAGGCCAGTGAGTCTCCGTAAATCTCCCTCCCTCCCTTCTCGTTCCCGAGGCCAGTGAGTCTCCGTAACTCTCCCTTCTCATTCCCGAGGCCAGTGAGTCTCCGTAACCCTCCCTCCATCCCTTCTCATTCCCGAGGCCAGTGAGTCTCCGTAACCCTCCCTCCCTCCCTTCTCGTTCCCGAGGCCAGTGAGTCTCCATAACCCTCCCTCCCTCCCTTCTCGTTCCCGAGGCCAGTGAGTCTCCGTAAATCTCCCTCCCTCCGTTCTCGTTCCCGAGGCCAGTGAGTCTCCGTAACTCTCCCTCCCTCCCTCCCTTCTCGTTCCCGAGGCCAGTGAGTCTCCATAACCCTCCCTCCCTCCCTTCTCGTTCCCGAGGCCAGTGAGTCTCCGTAAATCTCCCTCCCTCCCTTCTCGTTCCCGAGGCCAGTGAGTCTCCGTAACCCTCCCTCCATCCCTTCTCATTCCCGAGGCCAGTGAGTCTCCGTAACCCTCCCTCCCTCCCTTCTCATTCCCGAGGCCAGTGAGTCTCCATAACCCTCCCTCCCTCCCTTCTCGTTCCCGAGGCCAGTGAGTCTCCGTAAATCTCCCTCCCTCCCTTCTCGTTCCCGAGGCCAGTGAGTCTCCATAACCCTCCCTCCCTCCCTTCTCGTTCCCGAGGCCAGTGAGTCTCCATAACCCTCCCTCCCTCCCTTCTCGTTCCCGAGGCCAGTGAGTCTCCGTAACTCTCCTTCTCATTCCCGAGGCCAGTGAGTCTCCATAACTCTCCCTCCCTCCTTCTCGTTCCCGAGGCCAGTGAGTCTCCATAACCCTCCCTCCCTCCCTTCTCGTTCCCGAGGCCAGTGAGTCTCCGTAACTCTCCCTTCTCATTCCCGAGGCCAGTGAGTCTCCGTAAATCTCCCTCCCTCCCTTCTCGTTCCCGAGGCCAGTGAGTCTCCATAACCCTCCCTCCGTCCCTTCTCGTTCCCGAGGCCAGTGAGTCTCCGTAAATCTCCCTCCCTCCCTTCTCGTTCCCGAGGCCAGTGAGTCTCCATAACTCTCCCTCCCTCCCTTCTCGTTCCCGAGGCCAGTGAGTCTCCGTAAATCTCCCTCCCTCCCTTCTCGTTCCCGAGGCCAGTGAGTCTCCATAACTCTCCCTCCCTCCCTTCTCGTTCCCGAGGCCAGTGAGTCTCCATAACTCTCCCTCCCTCCCTTCTCGTTCCCGAGGCCAGTGAGTCTCCATAACCCTCCCTCCCTCCCTTCTCGTTCCCGAGGCCAGTGAGTCTCCGTAACTCTCCCTCCCTCCCTTCTCGTTCCCGAGGCCAGTGAGTCTCCGTAAATCTCCCTCCCTCCCTTCTCGTTCCCGAGGCCAGTGAGTCTCCATAACTCTCCCTCCCTCCCTTCTCGTTCCCGAGGCCAGTGAGTCTCCGTAAATCTCCCTCCCTCCCTTCTCGTTCCCGAGGCCAGTGAGTCTCCGTAAATCTCCCTCCCTCCCTTCTCGTTCCCGAGGCCAGTGAGTCTCCATATCTCTCCCTCCCTCCCTTCTCGTTCCCGAGGCCAGTGAGTCTCCATATCTCTCCCTCCCTCCCTTCTCGTTCCCGAGGCCAGTGAGTCTCCGTAAATCTCCCTCCCTCCCTTCTCGTTCCCGAGGCCAGTGAGTCTCCGTAAATCTCCCTCCCTCCCTTCTCGTTCCAGAGGCCAGTGAGTCTCCGTAAATCTCCCTCCCTCCCTTCTCGTTCCCGAGGCCAGTGAGTCTCCGTAACCCTCCCTCCCTCCCTTCTCGTTCCCGAGGCCAGTGAGTCTCCATAACCCTCCCTCCCTCCCTTCTCGTTCCCGAGGCCAGTGAGTCTCCGTAAATCTCCCTCCCTCCCTTCTCGTTCCAGAGGCCAGTGAGTCTCCGTAACCCTCCCTCCCTCCCTTCTCGTTCCCGAGGCCAGTGAGTCTCCATAACCCTCCCTCCCTCCCTTCTCGTTCCCGAGGCCAGTGAGTCTCCGTAACTCTCCCTTCTCATTCCCGAGGCTAGTGAGTCTCCGTAACCCTCCCTCCCTCCCTTCTCGTTCCCGAGGCCAGTGAGTCTCCGTAACTCTCCTTCTCATTCCCGAGGCCAGTGAGTCTCCATAACCCTCCCTCCCTCCCTTCTCGTTCCCGAGGCCAGTGAGTCTCCATAACCCTCCCTCCCTCCCTTCTCGTTCCCGAGGCCAGTGAGTCTCCGTAACTCTCCCTTCTCATTCCCGAGGCCAGTGAGTCTCCATAACTCTCCCTCCCTCCCTTCTCGTTCCCGAGGCCAGTGAGTCTCCATAACCCTCCCTCCCTCCCTTCTCGTTCCCGAGGCCAGTGAGTCTCCGTAACTCTCCCTTCTCATTCCCGAGGCCAGTGAGTCTCCGTAAATCTCCCTCCCTCCCTTCTCGTTCCCGAGGCCAGTGAGTCTCCATAACCCTCCCTCCGTCCCTTCTCGTTCCCGAGGCCAGTGAGTCTCCGTAAATCTCCCTCCCTCCCTTCTCGTTCCCGAGGCCAGTGAGTCTCCATAACTCTCCCTCCCTCCCTTCTCGTTCCCGAGGCCAGTGAGTCTCCGTAAATCTCCCTCCCTCCCTTCTCGTTCCCGAGGCCAGTGAGTCTCCATAACTCTCCCTCCCTCCCTTCTCGTTCCCGAGGCCAGTGAGTCTCCATAACTCTCCCTCCCTCCCTTCTCGTTCCCGAGGCCAGTGAGTCTCCATAACCCTCCCTCCCTCCCTTCTCGTTCCCGAGGCCAGTGAGTCTCCGTAACTCTCCCTCCCTCCCTTCTCGTTCCCGAGGCCAGTGAGTCTCCGTAAATCTCCCTCCCTCCCTTCTCGTTCCCGAGGCCAGTGAGTCTCCATAACTCTCCCTCCCTCCCTTCTCGTTCCCGAGGCCAGTGAGTCTCCGTAAATCTCCCTCCCTCCCTTCTCGTTCCCGAGGCCAGTGAGTCTCCGTAAATCTCCCTCCCTCCCTTCTCGTTCCCGAGGCCAGTGAGTCTCCATATCTCTCCCTCCCTCCTTCTCGTTCCCGAGGCCAGTGAGTCTCCATATCTCTCCCTCCCTCCCTTCTCGTTCCCGAGGCCAGTGAGTCTCCGTAAATCTCCCTCCCTCCCTTCTCGTTCCCGAGGCCAGTGAGTCTCCGTAAATCTCCCTCCCTCCCTTCTCGTTCCAGAGGCCAGTGAGTCTCCGTAAATCTCCCTCCCTCCCTTCTCGTTCCCGAGGCCAGTGAGTCTCCGTAACTCTCCTTCTCATTCCCGAGGCCAGTGAGTCTCCGTAACCCTCCCTCCATCCCTTCTCATTCCCGAGGCCAGTGAGTCTCCGTAACCCTCCCTCCCTCCCTTCTCGTTCCCGAGGCCAGTGAGTCTCCATAACCCTCCCTCCCTCCTTCTCGTTCCCGAGGCCAGTGAGTCTCCGTAAATCTCCCTCCCTCCGTTCTCGTTCCCGAGGCCAGTGAGTCTCCGTAACTCTCCCTCCCTCCCTCCCTTCTCGTTCCCGAGGCCAGTGAGTCTCCATAACCCTCCCTCCCTCCCTTCTCGTTCCCGAGGCCAGTGAGTCTCCGTAAATCTCCCTCCCTCCCTTCTCGTTCCCGAGGCCAGTGAGTCTCCGTAACCCTCCCTCCATCCCTTCTCATTCCCGAGGCCAGTGAGTCTCCATAACCCTCCCTCCCTCCCTTCTCGTTCCCGAGGCCAGTGAGTCTCCGTAAATCTCCCTCCCTCCCTTCTCGTTCCCGAGGCCAGTGAGTCTCCATAACCCTCCCTCCCTCCCTTCTCGTTCCCGAGGCCAGTGAGTCTCCGTAAATCTCCCTCCCTCCCTTCTCGTTCCAGAGGCCAGTGAGTCTCCGTAACCCTCCCTCCCTCCCTTCTCGTTCCCGAGGCCAGTGAGTCTCCATAACCCTCCCTCCCTCCCTTCTCGTTCCCGAGGCCAGTGAGTCTCCGTAACTCTCCTTCTCATTCCCGAGGCTAGTGAGTCTCCGTAACCCTCCCTCCCTCCCTTCTCGTTCCCGAGGCCAGTGAGTCTCCGTAACTCTCCTTCTCATTCCCGAGGCCAGTGAGTCTCCATAACCCTCCCTCCCTCCTTCTCGTTCCCGAGGCCAGTGAGTCTCCATAACCCTCCCTCCCTCCCTTCTCGTTCCCGAGGCCAGTGAGTCTCCGTAACTCTCCTTCTCATTCCCGAGGCCAGTGAGTCTCCATAACTCTCCCTCCTCCCTTCTCGTTCCCGAGGCCAGTGAGTCTCCATAACCCTCCCTCCCTCCTTCTCGTTCCCGAGGCCAGTGAGTCTCCGTAACTCTCCTTCTCATTCCCGAGGCCAGTGAGTCTCCGTAAATCTCCCTCCCTCCCTTCTCGTTCCCGAGGCCAGTGAGTCTCCATAACCCTCCCTCCGTCCTTCTCGTTCCCGAGGCCAGTGAGTCTCCATAACTCTCCCTCCCTCCCTTCTCATTCCCGAGGCCAGTGAGTCTCCGTAAATCTCCCTCCCTCCCTTCTCGTTCCCGAGGCCAGTGAGTCTCCGTAACCCTCCCTCCCTCCCTTCTCGTTCCCGAGGCCAGTGAGTCTCCATAACTCTCCCTCCCTCCCTTCTCATTCCCGAGGCCAGTGAGTCTCCGTAAATCTCCCTCCCTCCCTTCTCGTTCCCGAGGCCAGTGAGTCTCCATAACCCTCCCTCCCTCCCTTCTCGTTCCCGAGGCCAGTGAGTCTCCATAACCCTCCCTCCCTTCTCGTTCCCGAGGCCAGTGAGTCTCCATAACCCTCCCTCCCTCCCTTCTCGTTCCCGAGGCCAGTGAGTCTCCATAACCCTCCCTGCCTCCCTTCTCGTTCCCGAGGCCAGTGAGTCTCCATAACTCTCCCTCCCTCCTTCTCGTTCCCGAGGCCAGTGAGTCTCCATAACTCTCCCTCCCTCCCTTCTCGTTCCCGAGGCCAGTGAGTCTCCATAACCCTCCCTCCCTCCCTTCTCGTTCCCGAGGCCAGTGAGTCTCCGTAACTCTCCCTCCCTCCCTTCTCGTTCCCGAGGCCAGTGAGTCTCCGTAAATCTCCCTCCCTCCCTTCTCGTTCCCGAGGCCAGTGAGTCTCCATAACTCTCCCTCCCTCCTTCTCGTTCCCGAGGCCAGTGAGTCTCCGTAAATCTCCCTCCCTCCCTTCTCGTTCCCGAGGCCAGTGAGTCTCCGTAACTCTCCCTCCCTCCTTCTCGTTCCCGAGGCCAGTGAGTCTCCGTAACTCTCCCTCCCTCCCTTCTCGTTCCCGAGGCCAGTGAGTCTCCATAACTCTCCCTCCCTCCCTTCTCGTTCCCGAGGCCAGTGAGTCTCCGTAAATCTCCCTCCCTCCTTCTCGTTCCCGAGGACAGTGAGTCTCCGTAACTCCCCCTCCCTCCCTCCCTTCTCGTTCCCGAGGCCAGTGAGTCTCCGTAAATCTCCTCCCTCCTTCTCGTTCCCGAGGCCAGTGAGTCTCCGTAAATCTCCCTCCCTCCCTTCTCGTTCCCGAGGCCAGTGAGTCTCCGTAACTCTCCCTTCTCATTCCCGAGGCCAGTGAGTCTCCGTAACCCTCCCTCCATCCCTTCTCATTCCCGAGGCCAGTGAGTCTCCGTAACCCTCCCTCCCTCCCTTCTCGTTCCCGAGGCCAGTGAGTCTCCATAACCCTCCCTCCCTCCCTTCTCGTTCCCGAGGCCAGTGAGTCTCCGTAAATCTCCCTCCCTCCCTTCTCGTTCCCGAGGCCAGTGAGTCTCCGTAACTCTCCCTCCCTCCCTCCCTTCTCGTTCCCGAGGCCAGTGAGTCTCCATAACCCTCCCTCCCTTCTCGTTCCCGAGGCCAGTGAGTCTCCGTAAATCTCCCTCCCTCCCTTCTCGTTCCCGAGGCCAGTGAGTCTCCGTAACCCTCCCTCCATCCCTTCTCATTCCCGAGGCCAGTGAGTCTCCGTAACCCTCCCTCCCTCCCTTCTCGTTCCCGAGGCCAGTGAGTCTCCATAACCCTCCCTCCCTCCCTTCTCGTTCCCGAGGCCAGTGAGTCTCCGTAAATCTCCCTCCCTCCCTTCTCGTTCCCGAGGCCAGTGAGTCTCCGTAAATCTCCTCCCTCCCTTCTCGTTCCAGAGGCCAGTGAGTCTCCGTAACCCTCCCTCCCTCCCTTCTCGTTCCCGAGGCCAGTGAGTCTCCATAACCCTCCCTCCCTCCCTTCTCGTTCCCGAGGCCAGTGAGTCTCCGTAACTCTCCTTCTCATTCCCGAGGCCAGTGAGTCTCCGTAACCCTCCCTCCCTCCTTCTCGTTCCCGAGGCCAGTGAGTCTCCGTAACTCTCCTTCTCATTCCCGAGGCCAGTGAGTCTCCATAACCCTCCCTCCCTCCCTTCTCGTTCCCGAGGCCAGTGAGTCTCCATAACCCTCCCTCCCTCCCTTCTCGTTCCCGAGGCCAGTGAGTCTCCGTAACTCTCCTTCTCATTCCCGAGGCCAGTGAGTCTCCATAACTCTCCCTCCCTCCCTTCTCGTTCCCGAGGCCAGTGAGTCTCCATAACCCTCCCTCCCTCCCCTTCTCGTTCCCGAGGCCAGTGAGTCTCCGTAACTCTCCCTTCTCATTCCCGAGGCCAGTGAGTCTCCGTAAATCTCCCTCCCTCCCTTCTCGTTCCCGAGGCCAGTGAGTCTCCATAACCCTCCCTCCCTCCCTTCTCGTTCCCGAGGCCAGTGAGTCTCCATAACTCTCCCTCCCTCCCTTCTCGTTCCCGAGGCCAGTGAGTCTCCGTAAATCTCCCTCCCTCCCTTCTCGTTCCCGAGGCCAGTGAGTCTCCATAACTCTCCCTCCCTCCCTTCTCGTTCCCGAGGCCAGTGAGTCTCCGTAAATCTCCCTCCCTCCCTTCTCGTTCCCGAGGCCAGTGAGTCTCCATAACTCTCCCTCCCTCCTTCTCGTTCCCGAGGCCAGTGAGTCTCCATAACTCTCCCTCCCTCCCTTCTCGTTCCCGAGGCCAGTGAGTCTCCATAACCCTCCCTCCCTCCCTTCTCGTTCCCGAGGCCAGTGAGTCTCCGTAACTCTCCCTCCCTCCCTTCTCGTTCCCGAGGCCAGTGAGTCTCCGTAAATCTCCCTCCCTCCCTTCTCGTTCCCGAGGCCAGTGAGTCTCCATAACTCTCCCTCCCTCCCTTCTCGTTCCCGAGGCCAGTGAGTCTCCGTAAATCTCCCTCCCTCCCTTCTCGTTCCCGAGGCCAGTGAGTCTCCGTAAATCTCCCTCCCTCCCTTCTCGTTCCCGAGGCCAGTGAGTCTCCATATCTCTCCCTCCCTCCCTTCTCGTTCCCGAGGCCAGTGAGTCTCCATATCTCTCCCTCCCTCCCTTCTCGTTCCCGAGGCCAGTGAGTCTCCGTAAATCTCCCTCCCTCCCTTCTCGTTCCCGAGGCCAGTGAGTCTCCGTAAATCTCCCTCCCTCCCTTCTCGTTCCAGAGGCCAGTGAGTCTCCGTAAATCTCCCTCCCTGCCTTCTCGTTCCCGAGGCCAGTGAGTCTCCGTAAATCTCCCTCCCTCCTTCTCGTTCCCGAGGCCAGTGAGTCTCCGTAACTCTCCCTTCTCGTTCCCGAGGCCAGTGAGTCTCCATAACTCTCCCTCCCTCCCTTCTCGTTCCCGAGGCCAGTGAGTCTCCGTAACTCCCCTCCCTCCCTCCCTTCTCGTTCCCGAGGCCAGTGAGTCTCCGTAAATCTCCCTCCCTCCCTTCTCGTTCCCGAGGCCAGTGAGTCTCCGTAAATCTCCCTCCCTCCCTTCTCGTTCCCGAGGCCAGTGAGTCTCCGTAACTCTCCCTTCTCATTCCCGAGGCCAGTGAGTCTCCGTAACCCTCCCTCCATCCCTTCTCATTCCCGAGGCCAGTGAGTCTCCGTAACCCTCCCTCCCTCCCTTCTCGTTCCCGAGGCCAGTGAGTCTCCATAACCCTCCCTCCCTCCCTTCTCGTTCCCGAGGCCAGTGAGTCTCCGTAAATCTCCCTCCCTCCCTTCTCGTTCCCGAGGCCAGTGAGTCTCCGTAACTCTCCCTCCCTCCCTCCCTTCTCGTTCCCGAGGCCAGTGAGTCTCCGTAAATCTCCCTCCCTCCCTTCTCGTTCCCGAGGCCAGTGAGTCTCCGTAAATCTCCCTCCCTCCCTTCTCGTTCCAGAGGCCAGTGAGTCTCCGTAACCCTCCCTCCCTCCCTTCTCGTTCCCGAGGCCAGTGAGTCTCCATAACCCTCCCTCCCTCCCTTCTCGTTCCCGAGGCCAGTGAGTCTCCGTAACTCTCCCTTCTCATTCCCGAGGCCAGTGAGTCTCCGTAACCCTCCCTCCCTCCCTTCTCGTTCCCGAGGCCAGTGAGTCTCCGTAACTCTCCCTTCTCATTCCCGAGGCCAGTGAGTCTCCATAACCCTCCCTCCCTCCTTCTCGTTCCCGAGGCCAGTGAGTCTCCATAACCCTCCCTCCCTCCCTTCTCGTTCCCGAGGCCAGTGAGTCTCCGTAACTCTCCCTTCTCATTCCCGAGGCCAGTGAGTCTCCATAACTCTCCCTCCCTCCCTTCTCGTTCCCGAGGCCAGTGAGTCTCCATAACCCTCCCTCCCTCCCTTCTCGTTCCCGAGGCCAGTGAGTCTCCGTAACTCTCCTTCTCATTCCCGAGGCCAGTGAGTCTCCGTAAATCTCCCTCCCTCCCTTCTCGTTCCCGAGGCCAGTGAGTCTCCGTAACCCTCCCTCCCTCCCTTCTCGTTCCCGAGGCCAGTGAGTCTCCATAACTCTCCCTCCCTCCCTTCTCATTCCCGAGGCCAGTGAGTCTCCGTAAATCTCCCTCCCTTCTCGTTCCCGAGGCCAGTGAGTCTCCGTAACCCTCCCTCCCTCCCTTCTCGTTCCCGAGGCCAGTGAGTCTCCATAACCCTCCCTCCCTCCCTTCTCGTTCCCGAGGCCAGTGAGTCTCCATAACTCTCCTCCCTCCTTCTCGTTCCCGAGGCCAGTGAGTCTCCATAACTCTCCCTCCCTCCCTTCTCGTTCCCGAGGCCAGTGAGTCTCCATAACTCTCCCTCCCTCCCTTCTCGTTCCCGAGGCCAGTGAGTCTCCGTAACTCTCCCTCCCTCCCTTCTCATTCCCGAGGCCAGTGAGTCTCCGTAAATCTCCCTCCCTCCCTTCTCGTTCCCGAGGCCAGTGAGTCTCCATAACTCCCCCTCCCTCCCTTCTCGTTCCCGAGGCCAGTGAGTCTCCATAACTCTCCCTCCCTCCCTTCTCGTTCCCGAGGCCAGTGAGTCTCCGTAAATCTCCCTCCCTCCCTTCTCGTTCCCGAGGCCAGTGAGTCTCCATATCTCTCCCTCCCTCCCTTCTCGTTCCCGAGGCCAGTGAGTCTCCATATCTCTCCCTCCCTCCCTTCTCGTTCCCGAGGCCAGTGAGTCTCCGTAAATCTCCCTCCCTCCCTTCTCGTTCCCGAGGCCAGTGAGTCTCCGTAATTCTCCCTCCCTCCCTTCTCGTTCCCGAGGCCAGTGAGTCTCCGTAAATCTCCCTCCCTCCCTTCTCGTTCCCGAGGCCAGTGAGTCTCCGTAAATCTCCCTCCCTCCCTTCTCGTTCCCGAGGCCAGTGAGTCTCCGTAACTCTCCCTTCTCGTTCCCGAGGCCAGTGAGTCTCCATAACTCTCCCTCCCTCCCTTCTCGTTCCCGAGGCCAGTGAGTCTCCGTAACTCTCCTTCTCGTTCCCGAGGCCAGTGAGTCTCCGTAACTCTCCCTTCTCGTTCCCGAGGCCAGTGAGTCTCCATAACCCTCCCTCCCTCCTTCTCGTTCCCGAGGCCAGTGAGTCTCCGTAACCCTCCCTCCCTCCCTTCTCGTTCCCGAGGCCAGTGAGTCTCCGTAAATCTCCCTCCCTCCCTTCTCGTTCCCGAGGCCAGTGAGTCTCCGTAACCCTCCCTCCCTCCTTCTCGTTCCCGAGGCCAGTGAGTCTCCGTAACCCTCCCTCCCTCCCTTCTCGTTCCCGAGGCCAGTGAGTCTCCGTAACTCTCCCTTCTCATTCCCGAGGCCAGTGAGTCTCCGTAACTCTCCCTTCTCATTCCCGAGGCCAGTGAGACTCCATAACCCTCCCTCCCTCCCTTCTCGTTCCCGAGGCCAGTGAGTCTCCATAACTCTCCCTCCCTCCCTTCTCGTTCCCGAGACCAGTGAGTCTCCGTAAATCTCCCTCCCTCCCTTCTCGTTCCCGAGACCAGTGAGTCTCCGTAAATCTCCCTCCCTCCCTTCTCGTTCCCGAGGCCAGTGAGTCTCCGTAACCCTCCCTCCCTCCCTTCTCGTTCCCGAGGCCAGTGAGTCTCCGTAACTCTCCTTCTCATTCCCGAGGCCAGTGAGTCTCCGTAAATCTCCCTCCCTCCCTTCTCGTTCCCGAGGCCAGTGAGTCTCCGTAAATCTCCCTCCCTCCCTTCTCGTTCCCGAGGCCAGTGAGTCTCCATAACTCTCCCTCCCTCCCTCCCTTCTCATTCCCGAGGCCAGTGAGTCTCCGTAACTCTCCCTCCCTCCTTCTCGTTCCCGAGGCCAGTGAGTCTCCGTAAATCTCCCTCCCTCCCTTCTCGTTCCCGAGGCCAGTGAGTCTCCATAACTCTCCCTCCCTCCCTCCCTTCTCATTCCCGAGGCCAGTGAGTCTCCATAACTCTCCCTCCCTCCCTTCTCGTTCCCGAGGCCAGTGAGTCTCCGTAACTCTCCCTCCCTTCTCGTTCCCGAGGCCAGTGAGTCTCCGTAACTCTCCCTCCCTCCCTTCTCGTTCCCGAGGCCAGTGAGTCTCCATAACCCTCCCTCCCTCCCTTCTCGTTCCCGAGGCCAGTGAGTCTCCGTAACTCTCCCTCCCTCCCTTCTCGTTCCCGAGGCCATCCCTTCTCGTTCCCGAGGCCAGTGAGTCTCCATAACCCTCCCTCCCTCCCTTCTCGTTCCCGAGGCCAGTGAGTCTCCATAACCCTCCCTCCCTCCCTTCTCGTTCCCGAGGCCAGTGAGTCTCCATAGCTCTCCCTCCCTCCCTTCTCGTTCCCGAGGCCAGTGGGTCTCCGTAAATCTCCCTCCCTCCCTTCTCGTTCCCGAGGCCAGTGGGTCTCCGTAAATCTCCCTCCCTCCCTTCTCGTTCCCGAGGCCAGTGAGTCTCCGTAACTCTCCTTCTCATTCCCGAGGCCAGTGAGTCTCCGTAACTCTCCCTTCTCATTCCCGAGGCCAGTGAGACTCCATAACCCTCCCTCCCTCCCTTCTCGTTCCCGAGGCCAGTGAGTCTCCGTAAATCTCCCTCCCTCCCTTCTCGTTCCCGAGGCCAGTGAGTCTCCGTAACCCTCCCTCCCTCCCTTCTCGTTCCCGAGGCCAGTGAGTCTCCATAACTCTCCCTCCCTCCCTCCCTTCTCGTTCCCGAGGCCAGTGAGTCTCCGTAACCCTCCCTCCCTCCTTCTCGTTCCCGAGGCCAGTGAGTCTCCGTAACTCTCCTTCTCATTCCCGAGGCCAGTGAGTCTCCGTAAATCTCCCTCCCTCCCTTCTCGTTCCCGAGGCCAGTGAGTCTCCGTAAATCTCCCTCCTCCCTTCTCGTTCCCGAGGCCAGTGAGTCTCCATAACTCTCCCTCCCTCCCTCCCTTCTCATTCCCGAGGCCAGTGAGTCTCCGTAACTCTCCCTCCCTCCCTTCTCGTTCCCGAGGCCAGTGAGTCTCCGTAAATCTCCCTCCCTCCCTTCTCGTTCCCGAGGCCAGTGAGTCTCCATAACTCTCCCTCCCTCCCTCCCTTCTCATTCCCGAGGCCAGTGAGTCTCCATAACTCTCCCTCCCTCCCTTCTCGTTCCCGAGGCCAGTGAGTCTCCGTAACTCTCCCTCCCTCCCTTCTCGTTCCCGAGGCCAGTGAGTCTCCGTAACTCTCCCTCCCTCCCTTCTCGTTCCCGAGGCCAGTGAGTCTCCGTAAATCTCCCTTCTCGTTCCCGAGGCCAGTGAGTCTCCGTAACTCTCCCTTCTCATTCCCGAGGCCAGTGAGTCTCCGTAAATCTCCCTCCCTCCCTTCTCGTTCCCGAGGCCAGTGAGTCTCCGTAAATCTCCCTCCCTCCCTTCTCGTTCCCGAGGCCAGTGAGTCTCCGTAACTCTCCTTCTCATTCCCGAGGCCAGTGAGTCTCCGTAAATCTCCCTCCCTCCCTTCTCGTTCCCGAGGCCAGTGAGTCTCCATAACTCTCCCTCCCTCCCTTCTCGTTCCCGAGGCCAGTGAGTCTCCGTAAATCTCCCTCCCTCCCTTCTCGTTCCCGAGGCCAGTGAGTCTCCATAACTCTCCCTCCCTCCCTTCTCATTCCCGAGGCCAGTGAGTCTCCATAACTCTCCCTCCCTCCTTCTCGTTCCCGAGGCCAGTGAGTCTCCGTAACTCTCCCTCCCTCCCTTCTCGTTCCCGAGGCCATCCCTTCTCGTTCCCGAGGCCAGTGAGTCTCCATAACCCTCCCTCCCTCCCTTCTCGTTCCCGAGGCCAGTGAGTCTCCATAACCCTCCCTCCTTCTCGTTCCCGAGGCCAGTGAGTCTCCATAACTCTCCCTCCCTCCCTTCTCGTTCCCGAGGCCAGTGGGTCTCCGTAAATCTCCCTCCCTCCCTTCTCGTTCCCGAGGCCAGTGAGTCTCCGTAAATCTCCCTCCCTCCCTTCTTGTTCCCGAGGCCAGTGAGACTCCATAACTCTCCCTCCCTCCCTTCTCGTTCCCGAGGCCAGTGAGTCTCCATAACTCTCCCTCCCTCCCTTCTCGTTCCCGAGGCCAGTGAGTCTCCGTAACCCTCCCTCCCTCCCTTCTCGTTCCCGAGGCCAGTGAGTCTCCATAACTCTCCCTCCCTCCCTTCTCGTTCCCGAGGCCAGTGAGTCTCCATAACCCTCCCTCCCTCCCTTCTCGTTCCCGAGGCCAGTGAGTCTCCATAACCCTCCCTCCCTCCCTTCTCGTTCCCGAGGCCAGTGAGTCTCCATAACTCTCCCTCCCTCCCTTCTCGTTCCCGAGGCCAGTGAGTCTCCGTAACTCTCCCTTCTCATTCCCGAGGCCAGTGAGTCTCCGTAAATCTCCCTCCCTTCTCGTTCCCGAGGCCAGTGAGTCTCCGTAAATCTCCCTCCCTCCTTCTCGTTCCCGAGGCCAGTGAGTCTCCGTAAATCTCCCTCCCTCCCTTCTCGTTCCCGAGGCCAGTGAGTCTCCGTAAATCTCCCTTCTCGTTCCCGAGGCCAGTGAGTCTCCGTAACTCTCCTTCTCATTCCCGAGGCCAGTGAGTCTCCGTAAATCTCCCTCCCTCCCTTCTCGTTCCCGAGGCCAGTGAGTCTCCGTAAATCTCCCTCCCTCCCTTCTCGTTCCCGAGGCCAGTGAGTCTCCATAACTCTCCCTCCCTCCTTCTCATTCCCGAGGCCAGTGAGTCTCCATAACTCTCCCTCCCTCCCTTCTCGTTCCCGAGGCCAGTGAGTCTCCGTAACTCTCCCTCCCTCCCTTCTCGTTCCCGAGGCCATCCCTTCTCGTTCCCGAGGCCAGTGAGTCTCCATAACCCTCCCTCCCTCCTTCTCGTTCCCGAGGCCAGTGAGTCTCCATAACCCTCCCTCCCTTCTCGTTCCCGAGGCCAGTGAGTCTCCATAACTCTCCCTCCCTCCCTTCTCGTTCCCGAGGCCAGTGAGTCTCCATAACTCTCCCTCCCTCCCTTCTCGTTCCCGAGGCCAGTGAGTCTCCGTAACTCTCCCTCCCTCCCTTCTCGTTCCCGAGGCCATCCCTTCTCATTCCCGAGGCCAGTGAGTCTCCGTAAATCTCCCTCCCTCCTTCTCGTTCCCGAGGCCAGTGAGTCTCCATAACTCCCCCTCCCTCCCTTCTCATTCCCGAGGCCAGTGAGTCTCCGTAACCCTCCCTCCCTCCCTTCTCGTTCCCGAGGCCAGTGAGTCTCCATAACTCTCCCTCCCTCCCTTCTCTTTCCCGAGGCCAGTGAGTCTCCGTAACCCTCCCTCCATCCCTTCTCGTTCCCGAGGCCAGTGAGTCTCCATAACCCTCCCTCCTCCTTCTCGTTCCCGAGGCCAGTGAGTCTCCATAACCCTCCCTCCCTCCCTTCTCGTTCCCGAGGCCAGTGAGTCTCCATAACTCTCCCTCCCTCCCTTCTCGTTCCCGAGGCCAGTGGGTCTCCGTAAATCTCCCTCCCTCCCTTCTCGTTCCCGAGGCCAGTGAGTCTCCGTAAATCTCCCTCCCTCCCTTCTCGTTCCCGAGGCCAGTGAGACTCCTTAACTCTCCCTCCCTCCCTTCTCGTTCCCGAGGCCAGTGAGTCTCCATAACTCTCCCTCCCTCCTTCTCGTTCCCGAGGCCAGTGAGTCTCCATAACCCTCCCTCCCTCCCTTCTCGTTCCCGAGGCCAGTGAGTCTCCGTAACTCTCCCTTCTCATTCCCGAGGCCAGTGAGTCTCCGTAACTCTCCCTTCTCATTCCCGAGGCCAGTGAGACTCCATAACCCTCCCTCCCTCCTTCTCGTTCCCGAGGCCAGTGAGTCTCCGTAAATCTCCCTCCCTCCCTTCTCGTTCCCGAGGCCAGTGAGTCTCCGTAACCCTCCCTCCCTCCCTTCTCGTTCCCGAGGCCAGTGAGTCTCCATCTCCCTCCCTCCCTCCCTTCTCGTTCCCGAGGCCAGTGAGTCTCCGTAACCCTCCCTCCCTCCCTTCTCGTTCCCGAGGCCAGTGAGTCTCCGTAACTCTCCCTTCTCATTCCCGAGGCCAGTGAGTCTCCGTAAATCTCCCTCCCTCCCTTCTCGTTCCCGAGGCCAGTGAGTCTCCGTAAATCTCCCTCCCTCCCTTCTCGTTCCCGAGGCCAGTGAGTCTCCATAACTCTCCCTCCCTCCCTCCCTTCTCATTCCCGAGGCCAGTGAGTCTCCGTAACTCTCCCTCCCTCCCTTCTCGTTCCCGAGGCCAGTGAGTCTCCGTAAATCTCCCTCCCTCCCTTCTCGTTCCCGAGGCCAGTGAGTCTCCATAACTCTCCCTCCCTCCCTCCCTTCTCATTCCCGAGGCCAGTGAGTCTCCATAACTCTCCCTCCCTCCCTTCTCGTTCCCGAGGCCAGTGAGTCTCCGTAACTCTCCCTCCCTCCCTTCTCGTTCCCGAGGCCAGTGAGTCTCCATAACCCTCCCTCCTCCCTTCTCGTTCCCGAGGCCAGTGAGTCTCCGTAACTCTCCCTCCCTCCCTTCTCGTTCCCGAGGCCAGTGAGTCTCCGTAACTCTCCCTCCCTCCCTTCTCGTTCCCGAGGCCAGTGAGTCTCCGTAAATCTCCCTTCTCGTTCCCGAGGCCAGTGAGTCTCCGTAACTCTCCTTCTCATTCCCGAGGCCAGTGAGTCTCCGTAAATCTCCCTCCCTCCCTTCTCGTTCCCGAGGCCAGTGAGTCTCCGTAAATCTCCCTCCCTCCCTTCTCGTTCCCGAGGCCAGTGAGTCTCCGTAAATCTCCCTTCTCGTTCCCGAGGCCAGTGAGTCTCCGTAACTCTCCCTTCTCATTCCCGAGGCCAGTGAGTCTCCGTAAATCTCCCTCCCTCCCTTCTCGTTCCCGAGGCCAGTGAGTCTCCGTAAATCTCCCTCCCTCCCTTCTCGTTCCCGAGGCCAGTGAGTCTCCATAACTCTCCCTCCCTCCTTCTCATTCCCGAGGCCAGTGAGTCTCCATAACTCTCCCTCCCTCCCTTCTCGTTCCCGAGGCCAGTGAGTCTCCGTAACTCTCCCTCCCTCCCTTCTCGTTCCCGAGGCCATCCCTTCTCGTTCCCGAGGCCAGTGAGTCTCCATAACCCTCCCTCCCTCCCTTCTCGTTCCCGAGGCCAGTGAGTCTCCATAACCCTCCCTCCCTTCTCGTTCCCGAGGCCAGTGAGTCTCCATAACTCTCCCTCCCTCCCTTCTCGTTCCCGAGGCCAGTGGGTCTCCGTAAATCTCCCTCCCTCCCTTCTCGTTCCCGAGGCCAGTGAGTCTCCGTAAATCTCCCTCCCTCCCTTCTTGTTCCCGAGGCCAGTGAGACTCCATAACTCTCCCTCCCTCCCTTCTCGTTCCCGAGGCCAGTGAGTCTCCATAACTCTCCCTCCCTCCCTTCTCGTTCCCGAGGCCAGTGAGTCTCCGTAACCCTCCCTCCCTCCCTTCTCGTTCCCGAGGCCAGTGAGTCTCCGTAACTCTCCCTCCCTCCCTTCTCGTTCCAGAGGCCAGTGAGTCTCCATAACCCTCCCTCCCTCCCTTCTCGTTCCCGAGGCCAGTGAGTCTCCATAACCCTCCCTCCCTCCCTTCTCGTTCCCGAGGCCAGTGAGTCTCCATAACTCTCCCTCCCTCCCTTCTCGTTCCCGAGGCCAGTGAGTCTCCGTAACTCTCCTTCTCATTCCCGAGGCCAGTGAGTCTCCGTAAATCTCCCTCCCTTCTCGTTCCCGAGGCCAGTGAGTCTCCGTAAATCTCCCTCCCTCCCTTCTCGTTCCCGAGGCCAGTGAGTCTCCGTAAATCTCCCACTCCCTTCTCGTTCCCGAGGCCAGTGAGTCTCCGTAAATCTCCCTTCTCGTTCCCGAGGCCAGTGAGTCTCCGTAACTCTCCTTCTCATTCCCGAGGCCAGTGAGTCTCCGTAAATCTCCCTCCCTCCCTTCTCGTTCCCGAGGCCAGTGAGTCTCCGTAAATCTCCCTCCCTCCCTTCTCGTTCCCGAGGCCAGTGAGTCTCCATAACTCTCCCTCCCTCCCTTCTCATTCCCGAGGCCAGTGAGTCTCCATAACTCTCCCTCCCTCCCTTCTCGTTCCCGAGGCCAGTGAGTCTCCGTAACTCTCCCTCCCTCCCTTCTCGTTCCCGAGGCCATCCCTTCTCGTTCCCGAGGCCAGTGAGTCTCCATAACCCTCCCTCCCTCCCTTCTCGTTCCCGAGGCCAGTGAGTCTCCATAACCCTCCCTCCCTTCTCGTTCCCGAGGCCAGTGAGTCTCCATAACTCTCCCTCCCTCCTTCTCGTTCCCGAGGCCAGTGAGTCTCCATAACTCTCCCTCCCTCCCTTCTCGTTCCCGAGGCCAGTGAGTCTCCGTAACTCTCCCTCCCTCCCTTCTCGTTCCCGAGGCCATCCCTTCTCATTCCCGAGGCCAGTGAGTCTCCGTAAATCTCCCTCCCTCCCTTCTCGTTCCCGAGGCCAGTGAGTCTCCATAACTCCCCCTCCCTCCCTTCTCATTCCCGAGGCCAGTGAGTCTCCGTAACCCTCCCTCCCTCCCTTCTCGTTCCCGAGGCCAGTGAGTCTCCATAACTCTCCCTCCCTCCCTTCTCTTTCCCGAGGCCAGTGAGTCTCCATAACCCTCCCTCCCTCCCTTCTCGTTCCCGAGGCCAGTGAGTCTCCGTAAATCTCCCTCCCTCCCTTCTCGTTCCCGAGGCCAGTGAGTCTCCGTAAATCTCCCTCCCTCCCTTCTCGTTCCCGAGGCCAGTGAGTCTCCGTAAATCTCCCTCCCTCCCTTCTCGTTCCCGAGGCCAGTGAGTCTCCGTAACCCTCCCTCCCTTCTCGTTCCCGAGGCCAGTGAGTCTCCATAACTCTCCCTCCCTCCCTTCTCGTTCCCGAGGCCAGTGAGTCTCCATAACTCTCCCTCCCTCCCTTCTCATTCCCGAGGCCAGTGAGTCTCCGTAAATCTCCCTCCCTTCCTTCTCGTTCCCGAGGCCAGTGAGTCTCCGTAAATCTCCCTCCCTCCCTTCTCGTTCCCGAGGCCAGTGAGTCTCCGTAAATCTCCCTCCCTTCTCGTTCCCGAGGCCAGTGAGTCTCCGTAAATCTCCCTCCCTCCCTTCTCGTTCCCGAGGCCAGTGAGTGCATTCAGGCCGTTGGGACGCCGAGCACGCTTGCTTTCCCGTTTCTTGTCCGAGCCTTTTCTGTGATGCTATCACACAGCCGTAGCATGCTGCAGAAAGGTTATATTAGTTTATTCTCTACAGATTAAATCTCATATCTTTTATAAACCAATTTCCCCATAAAACACAGATAGTACCCAAGCTGGGAACTCTGGAGAAAAGGTTGTTAGTGGATTATTTGTCTGATTACAGCTTTGCATTGTTTCTCGGCCTCGTTTCCAATGAATCAAAACAAGTGGCGCAGGCAGAAAACAAAGATCAGTTCAACTGAATCTAATAATTCAGAATCACATCTGGACGTGTCGCTAGCTGATTCAACACCATCACATTCTCTCTCTCTCTGTCTCTATCTTTCTCTGTCTCTCTCTCTCTCTGTCTCTCGCTGTTTCTCTCGCTCTGTCTCTCTCTGTCTCTCTCTGTTTCTCTCTCTTTCTCTCTCTGTCTCTCTCTGTCTCTCTGTTTCTCTCTCTGTCTTTTTTCTCTCTGTTTTCTCTGCTCTATCTGTCTCTCTGTTTCTCTCGTCTGTCTCTCTCTGTCTTTTTCTCTGCCTGTCTGTCTCTGTCTTTCTCTCTCTGTCTTTCTCTCTCTCTGTTTTTCTCTCTCTCTCTCTCTCTCTCTGTCTGTCTCTCTCTCTTATCTCTCTGCCTGTCTCTCTCTCTCTCTCTTGTTATCTCTCTGCCTGTCTTTCTCTGTCTCTCTCTCTCTCTCTCATTCCACCCTTCATTTCTCTCTTCTGCTGACAGACAGTCTTTTGGAATGGTATTTTATTCTCTAGGTGTTTTGAAAGTGTTGACCCAAACTACCGTTCTCCTTCGGAATGGAACAATTCTCTATTCCCTTTCCACCTATTCCATCAGAACCGGGCTATTTGAGATCCAAACGACATAAAACAAGTTTGAGGAGGATATTTAGAGCGTCGGCCTGTCTGTTCAAATGAATCATAACGTTGAGCTCTTCTTGCCTGTCAGGCTTTCTTCTTACTGGTTCTATTGCCGTGGTGATTGTTGATTCCTGTTAAATGTTTAGTCCGAGGAGAGAGAAGGAGAGAGACCAGACTCGGATCTTATAGTCCCCAGAGAGAGAGAGACCAGACTCAGATCTTATATTCTCCAGAGAGAGAGACCAGACTCAGATCTTATATTCCCCAGAGAAGGAGAGAGACCAGACTCAGATCTTATATTCTCTAGAGAGAGGGACCAGACTCAGATCTTATATTCTCCAGTGAGAGAGAGAGACCAGACTCAGATCTTATATTCCCCAGAGAGGGAGAGAGAGACCAGATTCAGATCTTATATTCCCCAGAGAGGGAGAGAGAGACCAGATTCAGATCTTATATTATCCAGAGAGAGAGACCAGACTCAGATCTTATATTCCCCAGAGAGAGAGAGAGACCAGACTCAGATCTTATATTCCCCAGAGAGAGAGAGACCAGACTCAGGTCTTATATTCTCCAGAGAGAGAGAGAGACCAGACTCAGGGAGATAGTGGAGAAAGGGAGAGAGAGACCAGACTCAGGGAGATAGTGGAGAAAGGGAGAGAGAAAAGATGAAAGGTGACGAGCGAGAGAGCGCCGGAGCCAGACGACAGAAGTCATTATATGTCGGGTCTTTCAGGTGCGTCTGAATAGGAGCTGGGTTAACAGAGTTAATGACAGGATCTGTGCACCGGATTTATCTCTTTTGTGATGGTGAATTAAACACCAGCTAATAACTCTCTACTGCCGAGGCAGCCTATAGTCTGAACTCTCCACTTGAATCCTCTCCCAGGAGAACGCAGACTTAATTACAGTGTCTTTCAGAGTTACTGCGGAGGAGAGAGAGAGAGGGTGCAGGTGTGGTTCTTGCTCTTATGGTCCAATCAGCCTGAAACCTGTCGGAGAGAACGAGATGACACATTTGGGAGGAAACTAGGAACAGAGTCTTTGTTCTCACATCGACACATTTTCTAGTCTTGTATTTGCTCTTTAGAAAAGTGAAAATGGAGCTCCGCTTCTTTATCTGGGACCTGTAATGTTAATGGCTTTTACCTGGCTCTCCATCTGCACCAACTGGCTAATTCATCTACCACTTAGTGGAACAGGACTTCTGTCTCTCTCTCTCTGTCTCTCTCTGTCTCTCTCTGTCTCTCTCTGTCTGTCTCTCTCTCTCTCTCTCTCTCTATATCTCTCTCTATATCTCTAATGTCTCTCTGTCTCTCACTCTCTCTCTCACTGTGTATATATATATATGTCTATGTCTCTGTCTCTCATCTGTCTCTCTCTATGTCTCTCACTGTCTCTCTGTCTCTCTCTCTCTCTCTGCTCTCTCTCTCTCTCTCTCTCTCTCTCTCTCTCACTGTCTCTCTCTCTCTCTCTCTCTCTGTCTCTCTCTGTTGTCTGTCTCTCTCTCTCTCTCTCTCTCTCTCTCACTGTCTCTCTCTGTCTCTCTCTGTCTCTCACTCTCTCTCTCTCTGCTCTCTCTTCTCTTTCTCTTCTCTCTCTGTCTGTCTCTCACTGTCTCTCTCTCTCTCTCTGTCTCTCTCTCTCTCTCTGTCTCTCTCTCTCTCTCTGTCTCTGTCTCTCACTGTCTCTCTGTCTCTCTCTCTCACTGTCACTCTCACTCTCTGTCTCTCCTCTCTCTTTCTTTCTCTCTCACTGTCTCTATTTCTCTCTCTGTCTCTCTCTCACTGTCTCTCTCTGTCTCTCTCTGTGTCTCTGTCTCTCACTGTCTCACTCTCTCTCTGTCTCTCACTCTCTCTGTCTCTCTCACTGTCTCACTATCTCTCTTTCTCTGTCTCTCTCTCTATATCTCTGTCAATCTCTCTCTCTCTCTGTCTCTCTCTCTCTCTGTCTCTCTGTCTCACTCTCTCTTTTTTCTCTCTCTCTGTCTCTCTCTATCTCTCTCTCTGTCTCTCTCTCTGTCTATCTCTCTCTGTGTCTCTCTGTCTCTCAATATCTCTCTGTCTCTACTGTCTCACTCTCTCTTTCTTTCTCTGTGTCTCTGTCTCTCTCTGTCTCTCTCTCTCTGTCACTCTCTGTCACTCTCTCTCTCTCTCTCTCTCTCTCTCTGTCACTCTCTCTCAAACTCATGTGCTGCTCATTATGCTTCCATATGGTTGAACTAACTCTCTCTCTCTATCTGCCTGTTGCTTGCCTCCTCTCTCCATCTGCCCATTACCTTGCCTCCTTCTCTTTCCATCTGCCTGTTGCCTTGCCTCCTCTCTATCTGCCCGTTACCTTGCCTCCTCACTCCATCTGTCCATTACCTTGCCTCCTTCTCTCTCCATCTGCCCGTTACCTTGTCTCCTTCTCTCTCCATCTGCCTGTTACCTTGTCTCCTTCTCTCTCCATCTGCCCGTTACCTTGCCTCCTTCTCTCTCCATCTGCCCGTTACCTTGCCTCCTTCTCTCTCCATCTGCCCCGTTACCTTGCCTCCTCTCTCCATGTGCCTGTTACCTTGCCTCCTTCTCTCTCCATGGGCCTGTCACCTTGTCTCCTCCTTCTCTCCATCTGTCCATTCCCTTGTCTCCTTCTCTCCATATGTCCATTCCCTTGTCTCTTCTCTCCATCTGTCCATTCCCTTGTCTCCTCCTTCTTTCCATCTGTCCATTCCCTTGTCTCCTTCTCCTCTCCATCTGTCAATTCCCTTGTCTCCTCCTTCTCTCCATATGTCCATTCCCTTGTTTCCCTCTCCTCTCATCTGTCCATTCCCTTGTCTCCTCCTTCTCTCCATCTGTCCATTCCCTTGTCTCCTCTCCATCTGTCCATTCCCTTGTCTCCTCCTTATCTCCATCTGTCCATTCCCTTGTCTCCTTCTCCTCTCCATCTGTCCATTCCCTTGTCTCCCTCTCCTCTCCATCTGTCCATTCCCTTGTCTCCCTCTCCTCTCCATCTGTCCATTCCATTGTCTCCTTCTCTTCTCCATCTGTCCATTCCCTTGTCTCCTTCTCCTCTCCATCTGTCCATTCCCTTGTCTCCTCCTTCTCTCCATCTGTCCATTCCCTTGTCTCCTCCTTCTCTCCATCTGTCCATTCCCTTGTCTCCTCCTTCTCTCCATCTGCCCATTCCTTGTCTCCTCCTCCTCTCCATCTGTCCATTCCCTTGTCTCATTCTCCTCTCATCTGTCCATTCCCTTGTCTCCTTCTCCTCTCCATCTGTCCATTCCCTTGTCTCATTCTCCTCTCCATCTGTCCATTCCTTGTCTCATTCTCCTCTCCATCTGTCCATTCCCTTGTCTCTCCTCTCCATCTGTCCATTCCCTTGTGTCATTCTCTCCATCTGTCCATTCCCTTGTCTCCTTCTCTCCATCTGTCCATTCCCTTGTCTCCTTCTCTCCATCTGTCCATTCCCTTGTCTCTCCTCTCCATCTGTCCATTCCCTTGTCTCCTTCTCTCCATCTGTCCATTCCCTTGTCTCTCCTCTCCATCTGTCCATTCCCTTGTGTCTTCCTTCTCCATCTGTCCATTCCCTTGTCTCTCCTCTCCATCTGTCCATTCCCTTGTCTCATTCTCCTCTCCATCTGTCCATTCCCTTGTCTCCTTCTCCTCTCCATCTGTCCATTCCTTGTCTCATTCTCCTCTCCATCTGTCCATTCCCTTGTCTCCTTCTCCTCTCCAACTGTCCATTCCCTTGTCTCCTTCTTCTCTCCATCTGTCCATTCCCTTGTCTCCTTCTCCTCTCCATCTGTCCATTCCTTGTCTCCCTCTCTTCTCTCCATCTGTCCATTCCCTTGTCTCCTCCTTCTCTCATCCTTCTCTCCATCTGTCCATTCCTTGTCTCCTTCTCTCCATCTGTCCATTCCCTTGTCTCTCCTCTCCATCTGTCCATTCCCTTGTCTCCTTCTCTCCATCTGTCCATTCCCTTGTCTCCTTCTTCTCTCCATCTGTCCATTCCCTTGTCTCCTTCTCCTCCCATCTGTCCATTCCCTTGTCTCCCTCTCCTCTCCATCTGTCCATTCCCTTGTCTCCTCCTTCTCTCCCATCTGTCCATTCCCTTGTCTCCTTCTCCTCTCCATCTGTCAATTCCCTTGTCTCCTCCTTCTCTCCATATGTCCATTCCCTTGTTTCCCTCTCCTCTCATCTGTCCATTCCCTTGTCTCCTCCTTCTCTCCATCTGTCCATTCCCTTGTCTCCTCTCCATCTGTCCATTCCCTTGTCTCCTCCTTATCTCCATCTGTCCATTCCCTTGTCTCCTTCTCCTCTCCATCTGTCCATTCCCTTGTCTCCTCTCCTCTCCATCTGTCCATTCCCTTGTCTCCTCTCCTCTCCATCTGTCCATTCCATTGTCTCCTTCTCTTCTCCATCTGTCCATTCCCTTGTCTCCTTCTCCTCTCCATCTGTCCATTCCTTGTCTCCTCCTTCTCTCCATCTGTCCATTCCCTTGTCTCCTCCTTCTCTCCATCTGTCCATTCCCTTGTCTCCTCCTTCTCTCCATCTGCCCATTCCCTTGTCTCCTCCTCCTCTCCATCTGTCCATTCCCTTGTCTCATTCTCCTCTCATCTGTCCATTCCTTTGTCTCCTTCTCCTCTCCATCTGTCCATTCCCTTGTCTCATTCTCCTCTCCATCTGTCCATTCCCTTGTCTCATTCTCCTCTCCATCTGTCCATTCCTTGTCTCTCCTCTCCATCTGTCCATTCCCTTGTCTCATTCTCCTCTCCATCTGTCCATTCCCTTGTCTCTCCTCTCCATCTGTCCATTCCCTTGTGTCATTCTCTCCATCTGTCCATTCCTTGTCTCCTTCTCTCTCCATCTGTCCATTCCCTTGTCTCCTTCTTCTCTCCATCTGTCCATTCCCTTGTCTCCTTCTCCTCTCCATCTGTCCATTCCCTTGTCTCCCTCTCCTCTCCATCTGTCCATTCCCTTGTCTCTCCTTCTCTCATCCTTCTCTCCATCTGTCCATTCCCTTGTCTCCTTCTCCCATCTGTCCATTCCCTTGTCTCTCCTCTCCATCTGTCCATTCCCTTGTCTCCTTCTCTCCATCTGTCCATTCCCTTGTCTCCTTCTTCTCTCCATCTGTCCATTCCCTTGTCTCCTTCTCCTCTCCATCTGTCCATTCCCTTGTCTCCTTCTCCTCTCCATCTGTCCATTCCCTTGTCTCCTCCTTCTCTCCATCTGTCCATTCCCTTGTCTCCTTCTCCTCTCCATCTGCCCATTCCCTTGTCTCCTTCTCTCTCATCTGTCCATTCCCTTGTCTCCTTCTCCTCTCCAACTGTCCATTCCCTTGTCTCTCCTCTCCATCTGTCCATTCCCTTGTCTCCTTCTCCTCTCCAACTGTCCATTCCTTGTCTCCTTCTCCTCTCCATCTGCCCATTCCCTTGTTCCTTCTCCTCTCAACTGTCCATTCCCTTGTCTCCTTCTCCTTCCAACTGTCCATTCCCTTGTCTCCCTCTCCATCTGCCCATTCCCTTGTCTCCTTCTCCTCTCAACTGTCCATTCCCTTGTCTCCTTCTCCTCTCCAATATGTCCATTCCCTTGTCTCTCCTCTCCATCTGTCCATTCCCTTGTCTCCTTCTCTCCATCTGTCCATTCCCTTGTCTCTCCTCTCCATCTGTCCATTCCTTGTCTCTTCTCCTCTCCATCTGCCCATTCCTTGTCTCCTTCTCCTCTCCATCTGTCCATTCCCTTGTCTCTCCTCTCCATCTGTCCATTCCCTTGTCTCCTTCTCCTCTCCATCTGCCCATTCCTTGTCTCCTTCTCCCTCTCCATCTGCCCATTCCCTTGTCTCCTTCTCCTCTCCATCTGCCCATTCCTTGTCTCCTTCTCCTCTCCATCTGCCCATTCCCTTGTCTCCTTCTCCTCTCCATCTGCCCATTCCTTGTCTCCTTCTCCTCTCCAACTGTCCATTCCTCTGCTTCCACTGATGCTTTGCTGCTGGAACAGAAATGAAAGGTCAGTGTTTATTTTCAATCACTTTTTTATTTGCTTATTTTATATAACTTATTATTGAATTATTTTCTAAGTTATTAACCCTTAACTTTATACATTTTCACCCTCGTTCAGGTGTTATATCTGCAGATTATGGCACTCAGTGTTTTAGTGTTTATATAGTCATATTATACAGCATCCCCACAGTTGCCTAATGGATCCCTTATGAACAAAGACAGATATTGACCAGACATTATTTTTACCAGGTCAAACTGTTCTTCAGTGGCTTTCCACACAATGTTTTAGTGACGTCCACGTTCAGGGCACCAATGTTTTAGTGACGTTGCCACGTTCAGGGCACCAATGTTTTAGTGACGTCCACGTTCAGGGCACCAATGTTTTAGTGACGTCCACGTTCAGGGCACCAATGTTTTAGTGACCCACGTTCAGGGCACCAATGTTTTAGTGACGTCCACGTTCAGGGCACCAATGTTTTAGTGACTTCCACGTTCAGGGCACCAATGTTTTAGTGACGTCCACGTTCAGGGCACCAATGTTTTAGTGACGTCAGTTCAGGGCACCAATGTTTTAGTGACGTCCACGTTCAGGGCACCAATGTTTTAGTGACAGGGGCACCAATGTTTTAGTGACTTCCACGTTCAGGGCACCAATGTTTTAGTGACTTCCACGTTCAGGGCACCAATGTTTTAGTGACGTCCACGTTCAGGGCACCAATGTTTTAGTGACGTCCACGTTCAGGACACCAATGTTTTAGTGACGTCCACGTTCAGGGCACCAATGTTTTAGTGACGTCCACGTTCAGGGCACCAATGTTTTAGTGACTTCCACGTTCAGGGCACCAATGTTTTAGTGACGTCCACGTTCAGGGCA
The DNA here is from genome assembly GCF_018296145.1 of Oncorhynchus tshawytscha. NCBI lineage: Eukaryota > Metazoa > Chordata > Actinopteri > Salmoniformes > Salmonidae > Oncorhynchus > Oncorhynchus tshawytscha. The sequence continues at coordinate 27,007 of NW_024609010.1, read as the reverse complement.
CCAATGTTTTAGTGACGTCCACGTTTTAGTCAGGGGCACCAATGTTTTAGTGACGTCCACGTTCAGGGCACCAATGTTTTAGTGACGCGTCCACGTTCAGGGCACCAATGTTTTAGTGACGTCCACGTTCAGGGCACCAATGTTTTAGTGACGTCCACGTCAGGGCACCAATGTTTTAGTGACACGGTCAGGGCATTCATTAAGTTCTCAGATCTCCTGACGTTTTACACATTTTGTTACGTTACAGTCTTATTCTAGAAATATATCAAAGAAACATGTTCGTCATCAATCTACACACAATACCCCATAATGACAAAGCAAATTATTATAATTTTTTTTGCAAGTGTATTAAAAATATAAAAACGATACCTTATTTACATAATTATTAATATTGTTATTATTATTATTATTATTATTATTAATATTATTATTACATATTCAGACCCTTTGCTATGAAACTCTAAATTGATCTCAGGTGCATTCTTGAGATGTTTCTACAACTTGATTGGATTCCACCTGTGGTAAATTCAATTGATTGGACATGATTTGGAAAGGCTCACACCTGTCTATATAAGGTCCCACAGCGCATGTCAGAGCAAAAAAACAAGTCATGAGGTGGAAGGATTTGTCCGTAGAGCTCCGAGACAGGATTGTGTCGAGGCACAGATCTGGGGAAGGGTACCAAAAGATTTCTGCAGCATTGAAGGTCCCCAAGAACACAGTGGCCTCCATCATTCTTTAATGGAAGAAGTTTGGAACCACCAAGACTCTTCCTAGAGCTGGCCGCCTGGCCAAACTGAGCAATCGGGGAGAAGAGCCTTGGTCTGGGAGGTGACCAAGAACCTGATGGTCTCTCTGACAGAGCTCCAGAGTTCCTCTGTGGAGATGGGAAAACCTTCCAGAAGGACAATCTCTGCAGCACTCCACCAATCAGGCCTTTATGGTAGAGTGGCCAGACGGAAGCCACTCCTCAGTAAAGGTACATGACAGCCCGCTTGGAGTTTGCCAAAAGGCACCTAACGGACTCTCACACAATGAGAAACAACATTCTCTGGTCTGATGAAACCAAGATTGAACTCTTTGACCTAAATGCCAAGCGTCACGTCTAGAGGAAACCTGGCACTATCCCTATGATGAAGCATGGTGGTGGTAGCATCATGCTGTTGGGGACTCTGAGTCTCGCCATGATGGAGGAAACCTGGCACCATCCCTACGGTGAAGCATGGTGGTGGCAGCATCATGCTGTGGGCGACTGGGAGACTAGTCATGATGGAGGAAACCTGGCACCATCCCTACAGTGAAGCATGGTGGTGGCAGCATCATGCTGTGGGGACTGGGAGACTAGTTATGATGGAGGAAACCTGGCACCATCCCTACGGTGAAGCATGGTGGTGGCAGCATCATGCTGTGGGGGACTGGGAGACTGGTTATGAAGGAGGAAACCTGGCAACATCCCTACGGTGAAGCATGGTGGTGGCAGCATCATGCTGTGGGCGACTGGGAGACTAGTCATGAAGGAGGAAACCTGGCAACATCCCTACGGTGAAGCATGGTGGTGGCAGCATCATGCTGTGGGGACTGGGAGACTGGTTATGATGGAGGAAACCTGGCACCATCCCTACGGTGAAGCATGGTGGTGGCAGCATCATGCTGTGGGGACTGGGAGACTAGTCATGATGGAGGAAACCTGGCACCATCCCTGGTGAAGCATGGTGGTGGCAGCATCATGCTGTGGGCTGGGAGACTAGTCATGAAGGAGGAAACCTGGCAACATCCCTACGGTGAAGCATGGTGGTGGCAGCATCATGCTGTGGGCGACTGGGAGACTGGTTATGAAGGAGGTAAAGATGAACAGAGCAAAGTACAGAGAAGATCCTTAATGAAAACCTGCTCCAGAGCACTCAGGACCTCAGACTGGGGTGAAGGTTCACCTTCCAACAGGACAACGACCCGAAGCACACAGCCAAGACAACACGGGAGTGGCTTCGAATATGTCTCTGAATGTCCCTGAGTGGCCCAGCCAGAGACCGGACATGAACCTGATCAAACATCTCTGGAGAGACCTGAACATAGCTGTGCAGCGACGCTCCCCATCCAACCTGACAGATCTTGAGAGGATCTGCAGAGAAGAAATGGGAGAAACTCCCCAAATAGGGGTGTGCCAAGCTTGTAGCGTCATACCAAGAAGACTCGAGGCTGTAATCGCTGCCAAAGGTGCTTCAACAAAGTACTGAGTAAATGGTCTGAATACTTATGTAAATGTGATATTTCAGTTGCAAAAATTTATAAAAAAAACCTGTTTTTGCTTTTGTCATTATGCGTTGTTGTTGTGTAGATTGATGAGCTTTTTAATTTAATCAATTTTAGAAAAGTCAAGGGGTCTGAATCCTGTCTGAATGCTCTGTATAGCGAGTGTGTTTACTCAGCGGCTGTAACTGGCCTTGTTATACAGTAAGTATGATGTTGATCAGATGAGAGGTTCAATGATCAACTACCTGAAGCTCTGTCGTCATCTTACTGCTGGAGAGGAAACCATGTGTCCCAAATGGCACCCTATTCCTCATAGGGCTCTGGTTAAATGTAGTGCACTACATAGGGTTCTGGTCAGATGTAGTGCACTAAATAGTCTGGTCAGATGTAAATAGGGCTCTGGTCAGATGTAGTGCACTACATAGGGTTCTGGTCAGATGTAGTGCACTACATAGGGCTCTGGTCAGATGTAGTGAACATCATAGGGCTCTGGTCAGATGTAGTGCACTACATAGGGCTCTGGTCAGATGTAGTGCACTACATAGGGTTCTGGTCAGATGTAGTGCACTACATAGGGTCTGGTCAGATGTAGTGCACTACATAGGGTTCTGGTCAGATGTAGTGCACTACATAGGGCTCTGGTCAGATGTAGTGAACATCATAGGGCTCTGGTCAGATGTAGTGCACTACATAGGGAATCAGGTGTCATTTAGGATGCCTACCAAGAGTTCACAGTGAGATTTATCAATAGGCTTTGATTTGTTTCGGACCATAGTCATTCAAGTAGAGGGTGGATGGATGGGTCATCTGTTTAAACAGTGGTCATCATTTTGTACTCAGAGCAATATATAATCCCCTGGAGTTTCCACTGACAAATGGAGAGAGAGGAGGAGGAGAGAGAGGGAGAGAGAAGAGAGAATGGGAGGGAGAGAGGAGAGAGAGAGAGAGGGAGGAGAAGAGAGAGGAGGGAGGGAGAAGAGAGAGGAGAGGGAGGGAGAAGAGAGAGAGAGGGAGGGAGAAGAGAGAGAGCGAGAGGGAGGGAGAGAGAGAGAGGGAGGGAGAAGAGAGAGAGAGAAAGGGAGGGAGAAGAGAGAGAGGGAGGGAGAAGAGAGAGAGAGGGAGGGAGAAGAGATAGAGAGAGAGAGGGAGGGAGAAGAGATAGAGAGAGAGAGAGAGGAGGGAGAAGAGAGAGAGAGAGAGAGGGAGGGAGAAGAGAGAGAGAGAGGGAGGGAGAGAGAGAGAGGGAGGGAGGGAGAAGAGAGAGGGGAGGGAGAAGAGAGAGAGGGAGGGAGAAGAGAGAGAGGGAGGGTGAAGAGAGAGAGAGACAGAGGGAGGGAGAAGAGAGGAAAGGGAGAAGTAAGGGGCAGTAGGGGACATTCTGTATACCGTCATTAAATCCAAACCAAAGAAAGTCCTTGTTAGTTCCCCAGTAATTAGTCCTTCACACACCCTCCTACAAAACACACCATAAATAACATCAAATAAACAACAACTGCACAAGTAAACAAACAAACAAACATACTGCAGCAGCCTCCACCCTGCTCTCTCTCTGTCTCTCTCTCTCTGTCTCTCTCTCTCTGTCTCTCTCTCTTTCTCTCTCTCTCTGTCTCTCTCTCTCTCTCTCTCTCTCTCTCTGTCTCTCTCTCTCTCTCTCTGTCTCTCTCTCTCTGTCTCTCTCTGTCTCTCTCTCTCTCTCTCTCTCTCTCTCTCTCTCTCTCTCTCTCTCTCTCTCTCTCTCTCTCTCTCTCTCTCTGTCCCTGTATCCACGCCAGAAAACATGCTTATTAGGAAAGTCTCTGCAGCGTGACATGAATTAGCCAAAGTGTTCCCAAAACCATCTGTTTCTCTGTATGCTGCTCAGACATTTATTAAAAGACCGATTCAAAGGGCACAGTCAGGAGTGAAAATACCAGGCGCAGTTGGAAGCAACACGCAAATGCTATTGCTGGCATGGACTGAATGAGCAAGCTGACAGACGAGGAAGGGGAGGAGGAGAAAGGAGACGAATGCTAAGAGACAACTAGCTAGTTACTATTAGCACAGCTAGCTCTATCCATATTGTATATGACTGTTGGCCTAGCTAATTAATATGAGCACAGCTAGTTCTCTCCATATTGTATATGACTGTTGATCTAGCTAGTTACTATTAGCACAGCAGCTATTTAATATTAGCACAGCTAGCTCTCGCCATATTGTATATGACTGTTAACCTAGCTAGGTACTATTAGCACAGCTAGCTCTATCCATATTGTATATG
>NW_024609010.1:0-17500 GCF_018296145.1 Oncorhynchus tshawytscha | reverse complement strand
CAGTTAACCCACTGTTCCTAGACCAGTTAACCCACTGTGCCTAGACCAGTTAACCCACTGTTCCTAGACCAGTTAACCCACTGTTCCTAGACCAGTTAACCCACTGTTCCTAGACCAGTTAACCCACTGTTCCTAGGCCGTCATTGAAAATAAGAATTAGTTAAGTAAGGTACACGTCTGATTGTAATTGTAGTGTGTACAGTACTCTATGTTTAAACCTCAGTAATTGTAGTGTGTACAGTACAGTACTATATATATTTAAACCTCAGTAATTGTAGTGTGTACAGTACTCTATGTTTAAACCTCAGTAATTGTAGTGTGTACAGTACAGTACTATATATATTTAAACCTATAGTTGTAGTTTAAACCTCCTCAGTAGTTGTAGTGTGTACAGTACTCTATATTTTAAACCTCAGTAATTGTAGTGTGTACAGTACTCTATATATTTAACCTCAGTAATTGTAGTGTGTACAGTACTCTATATATTTAAACCTCAGTAGTTGTAGTGTGTACAGTACTCTATATATTTAAGCCTCAGTAATTGTAGTGTGTACAGTACTCTATATATTTAAACCTCAGTAATTGTAGTTTGTACAGTACTCTATATATTTAAACCTCAGTCATTGTAGTGTGTACAGTACTCTATTTAAACCTCAGTAATTGTAGTGTGTGCAGTACTCTATGTATTTAAACCTAAGTAATTGTAGTGTGTACAGTACTCTATATATTTAAACCTCAGTAATTGTAGTGTGTGCAGTACTCTATATATTTAACCTCAGTACTTGTAGTGTGTACAGTACTCTATATATTTCAACCTCAGTAATTGTAGTGTGTACAGTACTCTATATATTTAAACCTCAGTAATTGTAGTGTGTACAGTACTCTATATATTTAAACCTCAGTAGTTGTAGTGTGTGCAGTACTCTATATATTTAAACCTCAGTAATTGTAGTGTGTACAGTACTCTATATATTTAAACCTCAGTAATTGTAGTGTGTACAGTACTCTATATATTTAACCTCAGTACTTGTAGTGTGTACAGTACTCTATATATTTCAACCTCAGTAATTGTAGTGTGTACAGTACTCTATATATTTAAACCTCAGTCATTGTAGTGTGTACAGTACTCTATATATTTAAATCTCAGTAATTGTAGTGTGTACAGTACAGTACTCTATATATTTAAACCTCATTAATTGTAGTGTGTGCAGTACTCTATGTATTTAAACCTAAGTAATTGTAGTGTGTACAGTACTCTATATATTTAAACCTCAGTAATTGTAGTGTGTGCAGTACTCTATATATTTAAACCTCAGTAATTGTAGTGTGTACAGTACTCTATATATTTAAACCTCAGTAATTGTAGTGTGTACAGTACTCTATATATTTAACCTCAGTACTTGTAGTGTGTACAGTACTCTATATATTTAAACCTCAGTAATTGTAGTGTGTACAGTACTCTATATATTTAAACCTCAGTAATTGTAGTGTGTACAGTACTCTATATATTTAAACCTCAGTAATTGTAGTGTGTACAGTACTCTATATATTTAAACCTCAGTAATTGTAGTGTGTGCAGTACTCTATATATTTAAACCTCAGTAATTGTAGTGTGTACAGTACTCTATATATTTAAACCTCAGTAATTGTAGTGTGTGCAGTACAGTACTCTATATATTTAAACCTCAGTAATTGTAGTGTGTACAGTACAGTACTCTATATATTTAAACCTCAGTAATTGTAGTGTGTACAGTACTCTATATATTTAAACCTCAGTAATTGTAGTGTGTGCAGTACTCTATATATTTAAACCTCAGTAATTGTAGTGTGTACAGTACTCTATATATTTAAACCTCAGTAGTTGTAGTGTGTACAGTACTCTATATATTTAAACCTCAGTACTTGTAGTGTGTACAGTACTCTATATATTTAAACCTCAGTAATTGTAGTGTGTACAGTACTCTATATATTTAAACCTCAGTAATTGTAGTGTGTACAGTACTCTATATATTTAAACCTCAGTAATTGTAGTGTGTGCAGTACTCTATATATTTAAACCTCAGTAATTGTAGTGTGTACAGGACTCTATATATTTAAACCTCAGTAATTGTAGTGTGTACAGTACTCTATATATTTAAACCTCAGTAGTTGTAGTGTGTACAGTACTCTATATATTTAAACCTCAGTAATTGTAGTGTGTACAGTACTATATATATATATAAACCTCAGTAGTTGTAGTGTGTGCAGTACTCTATATATTTAAAACTCAGTAATTGTAGTGTGTACAGTACTCTATATATTTAAACCTCAGTAGTTGTAGTGTGTACAGTACTCTATATATTTAAACCTCAGTAATTGTAGTGTGTACAGTACTATATATATATAAACCTCAGTAGTTGTAGTGTGTGCAGTACTCTATATATTTAAAACTCAGTAATTGTAGTGTGTACAGTACTCTATATATTTAACCTCAGTAATTGTAGTGTGTACAGTACTCTATATATTTAAACCTCAGTAATTGTAGTGTGTACAGTACTCTATATATTTAACCTCAGTACTTGTAGTGTGTACAGTACTCTATATATTTAAACCTCACCTCAGTAATGTAGTGTGTACAGTACTCTATATATTTAAACCTCAGTAATTGTAGTGTGTACAGTACTCTATATATTTAAACCTCAGTAATTGTAGTGTGTACAGTACTCTATATATTTAAACCTCAGTAATTGTAGTGTGTACAGTACAGTACTCTATATATTTAAACCTCAGTAATTGTAGTGTGTACAGTACTCTATATATTTAAACCTCAGTAATTGTAGTGTGTACAGTACTCTATATATTTAAACCTCAGTAATTGTAGTGTGTACAGTACTCTATATATTTAAACCTCAGTAATTGTAGTGTGTACAGTACTCTATATATTTAAACCTCAGTAATTGTAGTGTGTACAGTTCTCTATATATTTTGTACCAATTGAGAACTTTGGTCTAAATCCCTGAGATCTGGATCTTCTCTGGAAAATCATTATTTCAGTATTTTTGGAGTTTACTGCCAGGGCCCAGGTCTGGAAGTACTTCTCTAGCAGGTCCAGGCTCTGCTGTAGGCCATGTGGTGTGGGTGGTACTGGCAGGTCCAGGCTCTGCTGTAGGCCATGTGGTGTGGGTGGTTCTAGCAGGTCCAGGCTCTGCTGTAGGTCATGTGTGTGGGTGGTACTGGCAGGTCCAGGCTCTGCTGTAGGTCATGTGGTGTGGGTGGTTCTGGCAGGTCCAGGCTCTGCTGTAGGCCATGTGGTGTGGGTGGTACTGGCAGGTCCAGGCTCTGCTGTAGGCCATGTGCTGTGGGTGGTTCTGGCAGGTCCAGGCTCTGCTGTAGGTCATGTGGTGTGGGTGGTTCTGGCAGGTCCAGGCTCTGCTGTAGGTCATGTGGTGTGGGTGGTTCTGGCAGGTCCAGGCTCTGCTGTAGGTCATGTGGTGTGGGTGGTTCTGGCAGGTCCAGGCTCTGCTGTAGGCCATGTGCTGTGGGTGGTACTGGCAGGTCCAGGCTCTGCTGTAGGCCATGTGGTGTGGGTGGTTCTGGCAGGTCCAGGCTCTGCTGTAGGCCATGTGGTGTGGGTGGTTCTGGCAGGTCCAGGCTCTGCTGTAGGCCATGTGGTGTGGGTGGTTCTGGAAGGTCCAGGCTCTGCTGTAGGCCATGTGGTGTGGGTGGTTCTGGCAGGTCCAGGCTCTGCTGTAGGTCATGTGGTGTGGGTGGTACTGGCAGGTCCAGGCTCTGCTGTAGGCCATGTGCTGTGGGTGGTTCTGGCAGGTCCAGGTCATCTTTAATATCTCCATCCATCCATTTCCACTCGTCTCTGGTTCCATCTCTCCTACTTCCTGAAGTAATGATGTGTTACTCCGGTCAGACAAGTAGAGAGTGATGGTCTGTGTGTTTCCCTGGTAACATAAAAGACAACAGTATTCTTTGACTCCTCGGTGTATCTCCTCGGTGTGTCTCCTCGGTGTGTCTCCTCGGTGTGTCTCCTCGGTGTGACTCCTCGGTGTGACTCCTCGGTGTGACTCCTCAGTGTGTCTCCTCAGTGTGTCTCCTCAGTGTGTCTCCTCAGTGTGTCTCCTCAGTGTGTCTCCTCAGTGTGTCTCCTCAGTGTGACTCCTCAGTGTGTCTCCTCAGTGTGTCTCCTCAGTGTGTCTCCTCAGTGTGACTCCTCAGTGTGACTCCTCAGTGTGACTCCTCAGTGTGACTCCTCAGTGTGACTCCTCAGTGTGTCTCCTCAGTGTGACTCCTCAGTGTGACTCCTCAGTGTGTCTCCTCAGTGTGTCTCCTCAGTGTGTCTCCTCAGTGTGTCTCCTCAGTGTGTCTCCTCAGTGTGTCTCCTCAGTGTGACTCCTCAGTGTGACTCCTCAGTGTGTCTCCTCAGTGTGTCTCCTCAGTGTGACTCCTCAGTGTGACTCCTCAGTGTGACTCCTCAGTGTGTCTCCTCAGTGTGACTCCTCAGTGTGACTCCTCAGTGTGTCTCCTCAGTGTGTCTCCTCAGTGTGTCTCCTCAGTGTGTCTCCTCAGTGTGACTCCTCAGTGTGACTCCTCAGTGTGTCTCCTCAGTGTGTCTCCTCAGTGTGACTCCTCAGTGTGACTCCTCAGTGTGACTCCTCAGTGTGTCTCCTCAGTGTGACTCCTCAGTGTGACTCCTCAGTGTGTCTCCTCAGTGTGTCTCCTCAGTGTGTCTCCTCAGTGTGTCTCCTCAGTGTGTCTCCTCAGTGTGTCTCCTCAGTGTGTCTCCTCAGTGTGTCTCCTCAGTGTGTCTCCTCAGTGTGACTCCTCAGTGTGACTCCTCAGTGTGTCTCCTCTTGTGTCTCCTCAGTGTGACTCCTCAGTGTGACTCCTCAGTGTGACTCCTCAGTGTGTCTCCTCAGTGTGACTCCTCAGTGTGTCTCCTCAGTGTGTCTCCTCAGTGTGACTCCTCAGTGTGACTCCTCAGTGTGACTCCTCAGTGTGACTCCTCAGTGTGTCTCCTCAGTGTGACTCCTCAGTGTGTCTCCTCAGTGTGTCTCCTCAGTGTGACTCCTCAGTGTGACTCCTCAGTGTGACTCCTCAGTGTGTTCTTACCACAGTGATGTCATATCCTGGGTGTGTTTTCAGCAGGTTGTTACATACCACTGTACTGTAGACTGTGTGTGTGTGTGTGTGTGTGTGTGTGTGTGTGTGTGTGTGTGTGTGTGTGTGTGTGTGTGTGTGTGTGTGTGTGTAATTCCAGTTCGGAGGCCGTGGTGATATTTCATATTTTCAACATGACACGTTTCCTTCCTCCTGTACCTTTACTAGTGGAGCCTCTCTAGGGGATATCAGCTCTGCACTATTTCTGTTAGTGTGTGTGGACATTTAGCTGTCCTTTACGCCTGATCAGACGTTTGTTTCTGTCCCAGAGAGAGCTGGGAGATCTGACAACCTATGAAAGGAAGGAGAGATGGTTAAGTGTAGCGTGTGTGTGTGACTTAGCCGGTTAAGTGTAGCAGTAGTCCTCGGAGAGACGGAGAGATGAAGAAGACGCTAAACAAACCAACAAGACAACACACTGAGGGAGAGAGAGCCCTTAGAGAACGCTGACATGTCGTCTGTCAGCCCCTCAGAAGATGTGCCTCTGGCTCTGTGATCCTCCACAGACTGACAGACTCTGGAGAAACACTTAGAAATAATGACTGTCAATAGATAAAGGCAGAGCCCTTAGAGAAGGCCAGGGGGTTACAGAGAGAGAGAGAGGGAAGGAGAGGAGGAGACGAGAGGAGGAGGAGGAAATGAAACTATTTCATGTTGTAGCTGGGAATTTACTGTTAAAGAACTCTGACTGAGAGACAAGGCCTGATCTATTCTGGGTCAGAACTAGATAGACTGAGATGAGGCCTGATCTATTCTGGATCAGAACTAGACAGACTGAGACGAGGCCTGGTCTATTCTGGATCAGAACTAGACAGACTGAGAGACAACATCTGATCTATTCTGGGTCATAACTAGATAGACTGAGATGAGGCCTGATCTATTCTGGGTCAGAACTAGACAGACTGAGAGACACTGTATATATATATAATATGACATTTGTAATGTCTTTATTGTTTTGAAACTTCTATATGTGTGATGTTTACTGTTAATTTTTATTGTTTATTTCACTTTATGTATTATCTACCTCACTTGCTTTGGCAATGTTAACACATGTTTCCCATGCCAATAAAGCCCTTGAATTGAATAGAGACAACACCTGATCTCTTCTGGGTCAGGACTAGACAGACTGCGACAACACCTGATCTCTTCTGGGTCAGGACTAGACAGACTGCGACAACACCTGATCTCTTCTGGGTCAGGACTAGACAGACTGCGACAACACCTGATCTCTTCTGGGTCAGGACTAGACAGACTGTGACAACACCTGATCTCTTCTGGGTCAGGAGTAGACAGACTGCGGCAACACCTGATCTCTTCTGGGTCAAGACTAGACAGACTGCGACAACACCTGATCTCTTCTGGGTCAGGAGTAGACAGACTGCGACAACACCTGATCTCTTCTGGGTCAAGACTAGACAGACTGCGACAACACCTGATCTCTTCTGGGTCAGGAGTAGACAGACTGCGACAACACCTGATCTCTTCTGGGTCAGGACTAGACAGACTGAGACTGATCTCTTCTGGGTCAGGACTAGACCGACTGAGACTGATCTCTTCTGGGTCAGGACTAGACAGACTGCAACAACACCTGATCTCTTCTGGGTCAAGACTAGACAGACTGCGACAACACCTGATCTCTTCTGGGTCAGGAGTAGACAGACTGCGACAACACCTGATCTCTTCTGGGTCAGGAGTAGACAGACTGCGACAACACCTGATCTCTTCTGGGTCAGGAGTAGACAGACTGCGGCAACACCTGATCTCTTCTGGGTCAGGAGTAGACAGACTGCGACAACACCTGATCTCTTCTGGGTCAAGACTAGACAGACTGCGACAACACCTGATCTCTTCTGGGTCAGGAGTAGACAGACTGCGACAACACCTGATTTCTTCTGGGTCAGGACTAGACAGACTGCGACAACACCTGATTTCTTCTGGGTCAGGACTAGACAGACTGCGACAACACCTGATCTCTTCTGGGTCAGGAGTAGACAGACTGCGACAACACCTGATCTCTTCTGGGTCAGGACTAGACAGACTGCGACAACACCTGATCTCTTCTGGGTCAGGATTAGACAGACTGCGACAACACCTGATCTCTTCTGGGTCAGGAGTAGACAGACCGACAACACCTGATCTCTTCTGGGTCAGGAGTAGACAGACTGCGACAACACCTGATCTCTTCTGGGTCAGGAGTAGACAGACTGCGACAACACCTGATCTCTTCTGGGTCAAGACTAGACAGACTGCGACAACACCTGATCTCTTCTGGGTCAGGAGTAGACAGACTGCGACAACACCTGATCTCTTCTGGGTCAGGACTAGACAGACTGCGACAACACCTGATCTCTTCTGGGTCAAGACTAGACAGACTGCGACAACACCTGATCTCTTCTGGGTCAGGAGTAGACAGACTGCGACAACACCTGATCTCTTCTGGGTCAGGACTAGACAGACTGTGACAACACCTGATCTCTTCTGGGTCAGGAGTAGACAGACTGCGACAACACCTGATCTCTTCTGGGTCAGGAGTAGACAGACTGCGACAACACCTGATCTCTTCTGGGTCAGGACTAGACAGACTGCGACAACACCTGATCTCTTCTGGGTCACGAGTAGACAGACTGCGACAACACCTGATCTCTTCTGGGTCAGGACTAGACCGACTGAGACTGATCTCTCATTCACAATTCCGCTGTTAAAAAGAATGAAAGAACCAACATCCATGTTCCCCGACTGTAAAGATCCAGGCTTGGATAGAACCTTGTTCATTTGGAAATGAATGGTAAATTAATATTAATTGAAGAGGTTTTAGTGGCCTTCTCCCCTGCTCCTGTACCCCAGCTGTCTGCCCTCTCCATCAGGTCCAGGGGGATGTGATACTGGGCCAGGAAGAGGTTTTAGTGGCCTTCTCCCCTGCTCCTGTACCCCAGCTGTCTGCCCTCTCCATCAGGTCCAGGGGAATGAGATAACGGGCCAGGAAGAGGTTTTAGTGGCCTTCTCCCCTGCTCCTGTACCCCAGCTGTCTGCCCTCTCCATCAGGTCCAGGGGGATGTGATACCGGGCCAGGAAGAGGTTTTAGTGGCCTTCTCCCCTGCTCCTGTACCCCAGCTGTCTGCCTTCTCCATCGGGTCCAGGGGAATGAGATACCGGGCCAGGAAGAGGTTTTAGTGGCCTTCTCCCCTGCTCCTATACCCCAGCGGTCTGCCCTCTCCATCGGGTCCAGGGGAATGAGATAACGGGCCAGGAAGAGGTTTTAGTGGCCTTCTCCCCTGCTCCTGTACCCCAGCTGTCTGCCCTCTCCATCGGGTCCAGGGAATGAGATAACGGGCCAGGAAGAGGTTTTAGTGGCTTGATGATGCCAGCCGGCAGCTCATCACCACATTAGAGCTCTCACTTAAACCATGACATTTAATTTCACCTGGGGGGATGTGGGCAGGCGGGAGAATCAGAAATGGAAATGTTTATTAGATACAGGTATTACTAAAATAGATTTCCTCTGTCTGTCCGTCTGTCAGCTGGCTGGCTGGCTGGCAGCAGACATTGTGGTAGCTGTATTCTCCAGTTAGCCTGTAGCTCGGCTGAGGGATTGAGTGACCCTCTGATGCTTCTGTTTTCCTGGGAGAGGCAGCTCTTAAACCGTCCATTCTGCCTGTCCTCTTTGTTCAACAGTCTGGATTGAGACTGAAGATGAGACACTCTGCCCCCTACCCTGCACCCCACCCTGCACCCTACCCCACCCTGCACCCCACCCTGCACCCCTACCCCACCCTACCCTACCCTACCCTACCCTGCACCCCACACTGCCCCCCACCCCACCCTGCACCCCACTGCCACCCCACCCTGCAGGACTGCACCCTACCCCCCACCCTGCACCCCACCCCACCCTGCCCCCACTGCCACCCCACCCTGCGCCCTACCCCACCCTGCACCCCACCCTACCCTACCCTACCCTACCCTACCCTGCACCCCACCCTGCCCCTACCCCCACCCCACCCTGCCCCCTACCCCCACCCTGCCCCCACCCCACCCTGCACCCCACCCCACCCTGCACCCCACCCCACCCTGCCCCCCACTGCCACCCCACCCCACCCTGCCCCCACTGCCACCCCACCCCACCCTGCACCCCACCCCACCCTGCCCCCCCCCACCCCACCCTGCCCCCCACTGCCACCCCACCCTGCCCGCCACCCCACCCTGCCCCCACTGCCACCCCACCCCACCCTGCCCCCCACTGCCACCCCACCCCACCCTGCCCCCCACCGCCACCCCACCCTGCCCCCCACTGCCACCCCACCCTGCCCCCCACTGCCACCCCACCCTGCCCCCCACTGCCACCCCACCCCACCCTGCCCCCCACTCTGATCCAGGGGATGAGAGTAGAGCTTGTTGAAGGTCAGAGACAACATGAACCAGGGGATGAGAGTAGAGCTTGTTGAAGGTCAGAGACAACATGAACCAGGGGATGATAGTAGAGCATGTTGAAGGTCAGAGACAACATGAACCAGGGGATGAGAGTAGAGCTTGTTGAAGGTCAGAGACAACATGAACCAGGGGATGAGAGTAGAGCTTGTTGAAGGTCAGAGACAACATGAACCAGGGGATGATAGTAGAGCTTGTTGAAGGTCAGAGACAACATGAACCAGGGGATGATAGTAGAGCTTGTTGAAGGTCAGAGACCACATGAACCAGGGGATGAGAGTAGAGCTTGTTGAAGGTCAGAGACAACATGAACCAGGGGATGAGAGTAGAGCTTGTTGAAGGTCAGAGACAACATGAACCAGGGGATGATAGTAGAGCTTGTTGAAGGTCAGAGACAACATGAACCAGGGGATGATAGTAGAGCTTGTTGAAGGTCAGAGACCACATGAACCAGGGGATGAGAGGTAGAGCTTGTTGAAGGTCAGAGACAACATGAACCAGGGGATGAGAGTAGAGCTTGTTGAAGGTCAGAGACAACATGAACCAGGGGATGAGAGGAGAGCTTGTTGAAGGTCAGAGACAACATGAACCAGGGGATGATAGTAGAGCTTGTTGAAGGTCAGAGACAACATGAACCAGGGGATGAGAGTAGAGCTTGTTGAAGGTGAGAGACAACATGAACCAGGGGATGAGAGTAGAGCTTGTTGAAGGTCAGAGACAACATGAACCAGGGGATGAGAGGTAGAGCTTGTTGAAGGTGAGAGACAACATGAACCAGGGGATGAGAGTAGAGCTTGTTGAAGGTGAGAGACCACGTGAACCAGGGGATGAGAGTAGAGCTTGTTGAAGGTCAGAGACAACATGAACCAGGGGATGAGAGTAGAGCTTGAATGGGTCATAGACGGACATGTTGTACGATGAGATGCGGAGACAATACAGTAAGTCAGTCTTTGAAACGTAAGTGAGGCTCAGGTGGACGGAGACAGTTTGATAACAGTCTGTCTTCTCCATTGTTTGACAAGGAAGTTGCTGAAAATCCCTTCCAATAACCTCTGACCTTGGCTCCAATCTGTTGGAATTGTATGTATCGTAAATAGAGAGTACTTGCTTGCTTTGAGATGTTAGGTCAGGCGTTGTCCAAGGAGAAGTGTGAGCAGAATATTGTAAAGCTGTTTTACAACATCCAGGCCGAGGTTTGTAGCACCGTCATGTTGACATTGTCCTGATTCTATTTGCTGCCTATCTGCCCAAGGTGAAATCCTCCCTGCACGTTGAGATATCAACTCTTCTCTTCTATGGGGACAGTACAGCCAGGGCCAGAAACAGTGAGTCCTTGGGAACTTTTCTCTCTTTTTTTCAAGTTTCTTTGAAGAGAAGAATGAAATCATCTCTGTTTATCCCGGATTCAGCTTCTAATTCCACATAGATCCTAACTGGGTTTATCCCTGATTCAGCTCCTAACTGGGTTTATCCCGGGTTCAGCTCCTAACTGGGTTTATCCCTGATTCAGCTCCTAACTGGGTTCATCCCTGATTCAGCTCCTAACTGGGTTCATCCCTGATTCAGCTCCTAACTGGGTTCATCCCTGATTCAGCTCCTAACTGGGTTTATCCCTGATTCAGCTCCTAACTGGGTTTATCCCTGATTCAGCTCCTAACTGGGTTTATCCCTGATTCAGCTTCTACTTCCACATAGCCCCTAACTGGGTTTATCCCTGATTCAGCTCCTAACTGGGTTTATCCCTTATTCAGCTTCTACTTCTACATAGCTCCTAACTGGGTTTATCCCTGATTCAGCTCCTAACTGGGTTTATCCCTTATTCAGCTTCTACTTCTACATAGCTCCTAACTGGGTTTATCCCTGATTCAGCTCCTAACTGGGTTTATCCCTGATTCAGCTCCTAACTGGGTTTATCCCTGATTCAGCTCCTAACTGGGTTTATCCCTGATTCAGCTCCTAACTGGGTTTATCCCTGATTCAGCTCCTAACTGGGTTTATCCCTGATTCAGCTCCTAACTGGGTTTATCCCTGATTCAGCTTCTACTTCCACATAGCTCCTAACTGGGTTTATCCCTGATTCAGCTCCTAACTGGGTTTATCCCGGATTCAGCTTCTACTTCCACATAGATCCTTCTAGTTTGAGAAACAGACCCCTCACAAGTCATCAATTGGCAGCTTCATTAAATAGTACCAGCAAAACCCCAGTCTCAACGTCAACAGTGAAGAGGCGACTCCGGTGTATGTTTTTCCAGTACTATTTATATAATGAAGCTGCCAGTTGAGGACTTGTGAGGCGTCTGTTTCTCAAACGAGACACACTAATGTACTTGTCCTCTTGCTCAGTTGTGCACCGGGGCCTCCCACTCCTCTTTCTATTTTGGTTAGAGCCAGTTTGCGCTGTTCTGTGACGGGAGTAGTACACAGCGAGTTAAGTGTACTAGTAGTACGAGATCTTCAGTTGTTTCTTGGCAATTTCTCTCATGGAACAGCCTTCATTTCTCAGAACAAGAATAGACTGATGAGTTTCAGAAGAAAGGTCTTTGTTTCTGGTCATTTTGAGCCTGTAATCAAACCCACAAATGCTGATGCTCCAGATACTCAACTCGTCTAAAGAAGGCCAGTTTTATTGCTTCTTTAATCAGAACAACAGTTTTCAGCTGTGCTAACATAATTGCAAATGGGTTTTCTAATGATCAATTAGCTTTTTTAAATGATAAACTTGGATGAGCTAACACAACGTGCCATTGGAACACAGGAGTGATGGTTGCTATGTAGATATTCCATTACAAATCAGCCGTTTCCAGCTACAATAGTCATTTACAACATTAACAATGTCTACACTGTATTTCTGATCAATTTGATGTTATTTTAATAGACAAAAACAGGGACATTTCTACGTGACCCCAAACTGTTGAACGGTAGTGTTTGTATGTATATCCACAGAGTTAAATACAACAGGATAAACAGTTGAAGTCAGAGGTTTACATACACCTTCGCCAAATACACTTAAACTACGTTTTTCACAATTCATGACATTTAATCCTAGTAAAAAATACCCTGTCTTAGGTCAGTTAGGATCACCACTTTATTTTCAGAATGTGAAATGTCAGAATAATAGTAGAGAGAGTGATTTATTTCAGCTTTTATTTATTTCATCACGTTCTCAGTGGGTCAGAAGTTTACATAAACTCAATTAGTAATTAGGATTGAGGTCAGGGCTTGGTGATGACCACTCCAAATACCTTGACTTTGTTGTCCTTAAGCCATTTTTTCCACAACTTTGGAATTATGCTTGAGGTCAAAGTCCATTTTGAAGACCCATTTGCGACCAGCTTTAACTCCTGTGCTTTACGGTTGGGATGGTGTTCTTCAGCTTGTAAGCCTCCCCCTTTTCCTCCAAACATAACGATGGTCATTATGGCCAAACAGTTATATTTTTGTTTCATCAGACCAGAGGACATTTCTTCAAATAGTATGATCTTGTCCCCATGTGCAGTAGCAAACTGTAGTCTGGCTTTTTTATGGCGGTTTTGGAGCAGTGGCTTCTTCCTTGCTGAGCGGCCTTTCAGGTTATGTCGATATAGGACTCGTTTTACTGTGAATATAGATACTTTTGTACCTGTTTCCTTCAGCATCTTCACAAGGTGAAGCATCCTTTGCTGTTGTTCTGGGATTGATTTGCACTTTTCGCACCAAAGTACATTAATCTCTAGGAGACAGAACGCGTCTCCTTCCTGAGCAGTATGACGGCTGCGTGGTCCCATGGTGATTATACTCGCCTCTTCCTCCCCCTTGCCTCTTCCTCCTCCTCCTCTTCCCCCTCCTCTCCCCCTTCCTCCTCTGCCTCCCCCTCCTCTTCCCCCTCCTCTCCCCCTTCCTCCTCTGCCTCCCCTCCTCTTCCCCTCCTCTGCCTCCCCTCCTCTTCCCCCCTCTCCCTTGTATCTTCCTCTTCCCCGCCCCTCCCTCTTCCTCCCCCTCCTCTTCCCCCTCCCTCTTCCTCCCCCCCCTCCTCTTCCCGCCCCTCCTCTCCCCCCCTCCTCTTCCCCTCCTCCCTCCTCTTCCCCACCCCTCTCCCTCTCCTCCCCCTCCTCTTCCCCCCCCTCTTCCCCCTCCTCTTCCCCCTCCTCCTCTCCCCCCCTCCTTCCCCCCTCCTCCCCCCCTCCTCTTCCCCCCCTCTCCCCCTCTCCCCCTCCTCTTCCCCCCCCCCTCTTCCCCTCCCTCTTCCCCCTCCTCTTCCCCCCTCCTCCTCTCCCCCCTCCTCTTCCCCCTCCTCCCCCCTTCCTCTTCCTCCCCCCCCCCCTCCTCCCCCCCCTCCTCTCCCTCTTCTTCCCTCCTCCCCCTCCTCTCCCTCTTCCTCCCCCTCCTCTTCCTCCATCCCTGGTGTTTCTTCATTACTGTGTGTTAAGCCCATCAGTAGTATTACAAGGCTGTTTAGGGCTCCTACTCACGTCCCAAATGGCACCCTATTCCGTAGTTAGTGCACTGCTGTTAAACAGCACCATATGGTTCCCGGTCAAAAGCAGTGCACTATAAAGGGAATAGTGTGTCATTTGAGACACACATCAAGCTTGTAGGGTTGTCTTTGTAAAGCAGAGCATGCTGGGTAATGGATGTTATCATGTTAATTACATCTGTGAAGACAAATGAGCACTTCAACAGACAGACGCATGCATCCTATTGGTGGAGGGGAGGAGATGCATCCTATTGGTGGAGGAGGAGATGCATCCTATTGGTGGAGGATCCTATTAGGAGGGGAGGAGATGCATCCTATTGGTGGAGGGGAGGAGATGCAGCCTATTGGTGGAGGGAGGAGATGCAGCCTATTGGTGGAGGGGAGGAGATGCAGCCTATTGGTGGAGGGGGGGAGATGCAGCCTATTGGTGGAGGGTGGAGATGCATCCTATTGGTGGAGGGGAGGAGATGCATCCTTATTGAGGGGTGGAGATGCATCCTATTGGTGGAGGGGTGGAGATACATCCTATTGGTGGAGGAGGAGATGCATCCTATTGGTGGAGGGGAGGAGATGCAGCCTATTGGTGGAGGGGAGGAGATGCATCCTATTGGTGGAGGGGTGGAGATGCAGCCTATTGCCAGTCTATTGGTGGAGGGGAGGAGATGCAGCCTATTGGTGGAGATGCAGCCTATTGGTGGAGGGGAGGAGATGCAGCCCTATTGGTGGAGGGGAGGACATGCAGCCTATTGTGGAGGGGAGGGGTGAGATGCATCCTATTGGTGGAGGGGTGGAGATGCAGCCTATTGGTGGAGGGGTGGAGATGCATCCTATTGGTGGAGGAGGAGATGCAGCCTATTGGTGGAGGGGAGGAGATGCAACCTATTGGTGGAGGGGAGGACATGCAGCATCCTATTGGTGGAGGGGAGGACATGCATCCTATTGGTGGAGGGGAGGAGATGGAGAGGAGATGCAGCCTATTGGTGGAGGGGAGGAGATGCATCCTATTGGTGGAGGGTGGAGATGCAGCCTATTGGTGGAGGGGTGGAGATGCATCCTATTGGTGGAGGGGAGGAGATGCAGGTGGAGATGCCCTATTGGTGGAGGGGTGGAGATGCATCCCTATTGGTGGAGGGGAGGAGATGCATCCTATTGGTGGAGGGGTGGAGATGCATCCTATTGGTGGAGGAGGAGATGCATCCTATTGGTGGAGGGGAGGAGATGCATCCTATTGGTGGAGGAGGAGATGCAGCCTATTGGTGGAGGAGGAGATGCAGCCTATTGGTGGAGATGCAGCCTATTGGTGGAGGAGGAGATGCAGCCTATTGGTGGAGGGGAGGACATGCAGCCTATTGGTGGAGGGGAGGACATGCAGCCTATTGGTGGAGGGAGGAGATGCATCCTATTGGTGGAGGAGAAGAAGCATCCTATTGGTGGAGGGAGGAGATGCAGCCTATTGGTGGAGGAGGAGATGCAGCCTATTGGTGGAGGGGAGGAGATGCATCCTATTGGTGGAGGGTGGAGATGCAGCCTATTGGTGGAGGGGTGGAGATGCAGCCTATTGGTGGAGGGGAGGAGATGCAGCCCGCTGATTGGAGGAAAACAGGGTGAATTGGAGAGATGTCATCTTTAATATCTCCATCCATCCATTTCCACTCGTCTCTGGTTCCATCTCCCTACTTCCTGAAGTAATGATGTGTTACTCGGTCAGACAAGTAGAGAGTGATGGTCTGTGTGTTTCCCTGGTAACATAAAGACAACAGTATTCTTTGTCTCCTCAGTGTGTCTCCTCAGTGGAGGGGAGGTAGGAGGAGGGGGAGACAGGGGAGGTAGGAGTAGGAGGGAGAGAAGGAGGAGGGAGACGGGGTAGGAGGGTTCTAGCTGTCCACCACCCAGTACCCTGCCCTGAACCTAGTCACTGATCTAGCTGTCCACCACCCAGTACCCTGCCCTGACCTTGATCATCCTCCCACCCAGTACCCACTACCCTGAACCTAGGTCACTGATCTAGCTGTCCACCACCCAGTACCCTGCCCTGAACCTAGGTCACTGATCTAGCTGTCCACCACCAGTACCCTGCCCTGAACCTAGGTCACTGATCTAGCTGTCCACCACCCAGTACTCTGCCCTGAACCTAGGTCACTGATCTAGCTGTCCACCACCCAGTACCCTGCCCTGAACCTAGGTCACTGATCTAGCTGGTCTCCACCCAGTACATTGCCCTCAACCTTTGTCACTGTCCACCACCCAGTACCCTGCCCTGAACCTAGGTCACTGATCTAGCTGTCCTCCACCCAGTACCCTGCCCTGAACCTATGTCACTGATCTAGCTGTCCTCCACTCAGTACCCTGCCCTGAACCTAGGTCACTGATCAAGCTGTCCTCCACCCAGTACCCTGCCCTGAACCAAGGTCACTGATCTAGCTGTCTCACCTACTTGCCCTGAACTTGTCATTGGAATTAGGTCACTGATTCAGTTGTCCTCCACCCAGTACCCTGCCCTGAACCTAGGTCACTGATCTAGCTGTCCACCACCCAGTACCCTGCCCTGAACCTAGGTCACTGATCTAGCTGTCCTCCACTCAATACCCTGCCCTGAACCTAGGTCACTAATCTAGCTGTCCACCACCCAGTACCCTGCCCTGAACCTAGGTCACTGATCTAGCTGTCCACCACCCAGTACCCTGCCCTGAACCTAGGTCACTGAACCTAGGTCACTGATCTAGCTGTCCACCACCCAGTACCCTGCCCTGAACCTAAGTCACTGAACCTAGGTCACTGATCTAGCTGTCCTCCACCCAGTACCCTGCCCTGAACCTAGGTCACTGAAACTAGGTCACTGATCTAGCTGTCCACCACCCAGTACCCTGCCCTGAACCTAGGTCACTGAACCTAGGTCACTGATCTAGCTGTCCTCCACCCAGTACCCTGCCCTGAACCTAGGTCACTGAAACTAGGTCACTGATCTAGCTGTCCTCCACCCAGTACCCTGCCCTGAACCTAGGTCACTGATCTAGCTGTCCTCCACCCAGTACCATGCCCTGAACCTAGGTCACTGAAACTAGGTCACTGATCTAGCTGTCCTCCACCCAGTACCCTGCCCTGCTCTTGAGGCCCGTTGATGATACAAGGCCTGAGGCAGTTGCCTCTCCTACCTAATGGTATGTCCATACCAGGGATGGGCAACTGGAGGGCCGCATGTCCCCTTATTTTACCTTAAACGGGGGGGGCAGAGAGAGTCTTTAACAGCCTCATGTCATCAAGGGTGGGGGGGGTAGGGACCGAGGGAGTCTTTAACAGCCCCATGTCATCAGGGGTGAGGTGTGTTGTGTTGATCTCTCCCCCAGCAGGTGATTAGTGACTGGGGGAGACGGTCTTTAACAGCCTGCTGGGTAATCTGATACTGACATGGGCACAGATTAATTGGATATTAATGCTTTGGTCCAGAGGCATTCAACTATCACAACACTACATCTTTCT
>NW_024609009.1:90000-95000 GCF_018296145.1 Oncorhynchus tshawytscha | reverse complement strand
CTCGCTCTCTGCGTCTCTCTCTCGCTCTCCCTCTCTCGCTCTCTCTATGCGTCTCTCTGCATCTCTCCGTATCTCTCTCTCTCTCTCTCTCTCTCTATGCGTCTCTCTCTGCATCTCTCCGTATCTCTCTCTGTGTCTCTCTCTGTCTCTCTCTCTCTCTCTCTCTCTCTCTCTCTCTCTCTCTGTCTCTCTCTCTGCGTCTCTCTATCTCTCTCGGCGTCTCTCTCTCTCTGGGTCTCTCTCTCTCTGGGTCTCTCTCTCTCTGGGTCTCTCTCTCTCTCTCTGTCTCTCTGTCTCTCTCTGAGTCTCTCTCTCTCTCTGCATCTCTCCGTATCTCTCTCTCGCGCTCTCCATATCTCTCTCGCGCTCTCCATATCTCTCTAGCGCTCTCCATATCTCTCTAGCGCTCTCCATATCTCTCTCTCGCGCTCTCCATAACTCTCTCGATCTCTCTCCGTATCTCTCTCTCTCACTCTCCGTATCTCTCTCTCTCCGTATCTCTCCCTCTCCGTATTTAGCTCTCTCTCTCTGTATCTCGCTCTCTGTAACTCTCTCAGCACCCCTCCTCCTCCCTATTCTCTCTCTCCCCGCATTCCCATCTCTCTCTCTCTCACACACACAAGGAGAGCTGAGCTGCAGCGGCAGTAAAGGAGATATTCTCCGTGTGCTGAGCGTCTGCTTTCTGAGCTCCCCGGACTTTCAGTGTGTGTCTGTCGGTGAGCCAGCGAGCTCCCCGGACTTCCAATGTGTGTGAGCCGCTCTCTGCTTCACTGAGAGAGAAGGAGAGAAGGAGGAGCAGAAAAGGGGGAGTACCTGATTCCAGTCTCGCCCGCTGTGGGCTTAAGAGGAAAAGGGAACATCTCTACTGGTACGAAGGCAGCAAACAGCCAATGTGCCTCAACTATAGGAACTATACAACGACTGCCCTGCTGGGTGCTCTGGCTCTGCTTACTTCTACCATGACATAGCCTGCTCTTCTCCCAGGGAGACTAACCCACTAAGGGAACAGACATGCACGGTGGGCACTACCAGGGATCTATGCTGCTGTCAGGTCCTGTTCATCAGTGATTTACCACGGAGGTGAGTCGCCCAGGCTCTTCTCATATCTCAGTTAAACCCGGTGGTGCACATAGAGAGGAATGTTCAGATACCTCTGGATGGAAGGGGATGGTTCTGAAATTAGTGTTAGGTAGAGAATAAACTACAGGGAACTACAGAGAATAAACTACAGGAATAAACCAGAGGGAATAAACTACAGGGAACTACAGAGAATAAACTACTGGGAAGTACAGAGAATAAACTACAGGGAACTACAGTGAATAACTACAGGGAATAAGCCAGAGGGAATAAACCAGAGGGAATAAACTACAGGGAACTACAGAGAATAAACTACTGGGAAGTACAGAGAATAAACTACAGGGAACTACAGAGAATAAACTACAGGGAATAAACCAGAGGGAATAAACTACAGGGAACTACAGAGAATAAACTACTGGGAAGTACAGAGAATAAACTACAGGGAACTACAGGGAATAAACTACAGGGAATAAACTACAGGGAACTACAGAGAATAAACTACAGGGAATAAACTACGGGGAACTACAGAGAATAAACTACGGGAACTACAGAGAATAAACTACAGGGAACTACAGAGAATAAACTACAGGGAACTACAGAGAATAAACTACAGGGAATAAACCAGAGGGAATAAACTACAGTGAACTACAGAGAATAAACTACAGGAAACTACAGAGAATAAACTACAGAGAATAAACTACAGAGAATAAACTACAGGGAACTACAGGGAATAAACTACGTGGAACTACAGAGAATAAACTACAGAGAATAAACTACAGAGAATAAACTACAGGGAACTACATAGAATAAACTACAGGGAACTACAGAGAATAAACTACGGGGAACTACAGAGAATAAACTACAGAGAATAAACTACAGGGAACTACATAGAATAAACTACAGGGAACTACAGAGAATAAACTACATGTAACTACAGATACTAAACTACAGGAAACTACACAAAATAAACTACAGGGAACTACAGAGAATAAACTACAGGGAATAAACTACGGGGAACTACAGAGAATAAACTACAGGGAACTACAGAGAATAAACTACAGGGAACTACAGACAATAAACTACAGGAAACTACAGAGAATAAACTACAGGAAACTACAGAGAATAAACTACAGGGAACTACAGAGAATAAACTACAGGGGACTACAGAGAATAAACTACAGGGAACTACAGGGAATAAACTACAGAGAATAAACTACAGGGAAGTACAGAGAATAAACTACAGAGAATAGACTACGTGTAACTACAGATAATAAACTACAGGGAACTACAGATAATAAACTACAGGGAACTACAGGGAATAAACTATGGGGAACTACAGAGAATAAACTACAGGGAATAAACTACAGGGAACTACAGATAATAAACTACAGGGAATAAACTACAGAGAATAAACTACAGGGAATAAACTACAGGGAACTACAGAGAATAAACTACAGAGAATAAACTAAAGGGAACTACAGAGAATAAACTACAGGGAATAAACTACAGGGAACTACAGATAATAAACTACAGGGAATAAACTACAGAGAATAAACTACAGGGAATAAACTACAGGGAACTACAGAGAATAAACTACAGAGAATAAACTAAAGGGAACTACGGAGAATAAACTACAGAGAATAAACTAGGGGGAACTACAGAGAATAACTACAGGGAACTACAGAGGATAAACTACAGAGATAAGACTACATGTAACTACAGATAATAAACTACAGGGAACTACAGAGAATAAACTACAGGGAACTACAGGGAATAAACTATGGGGAACTACAGAGAATAAACTACAGAGATAAACTACAGAGAATAAACTACAGAGAATAAACTACAGAGAATAAACTACGGGGAACTACAGAGAATAAACTACAGAGATAAGACTACATGTAACTACAGATAATAAACTACAGGGAACTACAGAGAATAAACTACAGGGAATAAACTATGGGGAACTACAGAGAATAAACTACAGAGATAAGACTACATGTAACTACAGATAATAAACTACAGGGAACTACAGAGAATAAACTACAGGGAATAAACTACGGGGAACTACAGAGGATAAACTACAGAGATAAGACTACATGTAACTACAGATAATAAACTACAGGGAACTACAAAGAATAAACTACAGGGAATAAACTATGGGGAACTACAGAGAATAAACTACAGAGAATAAACTGCAGGGAATAAACTACAGGGAACTACAGAGAATAAACTATGGGGAACTACAGAGAATAAACTACAGAGAATAAACTACAGGGAACTACATCGAATAAACTACAGGGAACTACAGAGAATAAACTACAGAGAATAAACTACATAGAATAAACTACAGAGAATAAACTACAGGGAACTACAGATAGTAAACTACAGAAAATAAACTACAGAGAATAAACTAAAGGGAACTACAGAGAATAAACTACAGAGAATAAACTACAGAGAATAGACACAGGGAACTACAGAGAATAAACTACAGGGAATAAACCAGAGGGAATAAACTACAGGGAACTACAGAGAATAAACTACAGAGAATAAACTACAGAGAATAGACTACAGAGAATAGACTAAGGGGAACTACAGAGAATAAACTACAGAGAATAAACTACAGAGAATAGACTAAGGGAACTACAGAGAATAAACTACAGAGAATAGACTAAGGGGAACTACAGAGAATAAACTACAGAGAATAAACTACAGAGAATAAACTACAGAGAATAGACTAAGGGGAACTACAGAGAATAAACTACAGAGAATAAACTACAGAGAATAAACTACAGAGAATAGACTAAGGGGAACTACAGATGAGTGATGATGCTGTCTTGGTAACTGAGGAGTGGATGTTAAATAACATTATTAAGAATGTATTTCCAGAACAGATATACAGCATCTTGTTTAGGTGTGGAGATGTTCGCCACAGATTTGACTCACTATAGGAATGTATTGTTCTGGTACGCAGGAAGAACAGAGACCGTTTCTGGCAGGGGCTGAATATCTAACGAGAGCTGTGTGTGTGTGCTGTGTTGTGTGTGTGGTGTGTGTGTGTGGTGTGTGGTGTGTGTGCTGTGTGGTGTGTTGTGTGTGTGGTGTGTGTGTGTGGTGTGTGGTGTGTGCTGTGTGTGTGTGTGTGTGTGGTGTGTGCTGTGTGGTGTGTGTGCTGTGTGGTGTGTGTGCTGTGTGGTGTGTGTGCTGTGTGGTGTGTTGTGTGTGTGCTGTGTTGTGTGTGTGGTGTGTGTGTGTGCTGTGTGGTGTGTGTGCTGTGTGGTGTGTGTGCTGTGTGGTGTGTTGTGTGTGTGGTGTGTGTGTGTGGTGTGTGTGTGTGTGTGTGGTGTGTGGGTGTGTGGTGTGTTGTGTGTGTGTGTGTGGTGTGTGTGTGTGGTGTGTGGTGTGTTGTGTGTGTGGTGTGTGTGTGTGGTGTGTGCTGTGTGTGTCAGTCAGTGACTGCTGCTCAGACGAAGCACCTTAACTGAAGAGCAATCTAGATTAGTGAACATGATGATCCAACCATCTCATTACTGAGCTCAGGGGCAGTGGGGAGGAGGGGCAGAGTGGGGGGGAGGGGCAGAGCGGGGGGGGGCAGTCACCATTTAGACCTCGCTGATTGTGATTGTCCTCCAGTTGCCACTCAAAGAGCATGTCTCTCTCTCTCCCCTCACCACCTCTCTACCCTTCAACTCAAAGAGCATGTCTCTCTCTCTCCCTCTAACCACCTCTCTACCCTTCAACTCAAAGAGCATGTCTCTCTCTCTTCAGCCAGCTGGTTCTGAGGCTCAGTTCACTAACCGAAACCAGAGCTTCAGGACAGCACACAGAACATCAGACACAACAAAAAAATCTAAGTAAACTTCAATGCTATTTGTCTCTAAACAGACAGTACATGGTGGCAGATTATCTGAACACTGTGACTG
>NW_024609009.1:27500-87500 GCF_018296145.1 Oncorhynchus tshawytscha | reverse complement strand
GATCAGACCAGAGGGAAGTGTTCTGTGTGAAGAGATCAGACCAGAGG
Source organism: Oncorhynchus tshawytscha (assembly GCF_018296145.1). NCBI lineage: Eukaryota > Metazoa > Chordata > Actinopteri > Salmoniformes > Salmonidae > Oncorhynchus > Oncorhynchus tshawytscha. Next base: position 87,453 of record NW_024609009.1, on the reverse strand, counting down.
GGAAGTGTTCTCTGTGAAGAGATCAGACCAGAGGGGAAGTGTTCTGTGTGAAGAGATCAGACCAGAGGGGAAGTGTCTCTGTGAAGAGATCAGACCAGAGGGGAAGTGTTCTCTGTGAAGAGATCAGACCAGAGGGGAAGTGTCTCTGTGAAGAGATCAGACCAGAGGGGAAGTGTCTCTGTGAAGAGATCAGACCAGAGGGGAAGTGTTCTCTGTGAAGAGATCAGACCAGAGGGGAAGTGTCTCTGTGAAGAGATCAGACCAGAGGGGAAGTGTCTCTGTGAAGAGATCAGACCAGAGGGGAAGTGTTCTCTGTGAAGAGATCAGACCAGAGGGGAAGTGTCTCTGTGAAGAGATCAGACCAGAGGGGAAGTGTCTCTGTGAAGAGATCAGACCAGAGGGAAGTGTCTCTGTGAAGAGATCAGACCAGAGGGGAAGTGTTCTCTGTGAAGATATCAGACCAGAGGGGAAGTGTTCTGTGTGAAGAGATCAGACCAGAGGGAAGTGTCTCTGTGAAGAGATCAGACCAGAGGGAAGTGTTCTGTGTGAAGAGATCAGACCAGAGGGGAAGTGTCTCTGTGAAGAGATCAGACCAGAGGGGAAGTGTCTCTGTGAAGAGATCAGACCAGAGGGAAGTGTTCTCTGTGAAGGATCAGACCAGAGGGGAAGTGTCTCTGTGAAGAGATCAGACCAGAGGGGAAGTGTTCTCTGTGAAGAGATCAGACCAGAGGGGAAGTGTCTCTGTGAAGAGATCAGACCAGAGGGGAAGTGTTCTCTGTGAAGAGATCAGACCAGAGGGGAAGTGTTCTCTGTGAAGAGATCAGACCAGAGGGGAAGTGTTCTGTGTGAAGAGATCAGACCAGAGGGGAAGTGTCTCTGTGAAGAGATCAGACCAGAGGAAGTGTTCTCTGTGAAGAGATCAGACCAGAGGGGAAGTGTTCTCTATGAAGAGATCAGACCAGAGGGGAAGTGTTCTCTGTGAAGAGATCAGACCAGAGGGGAAGTGTTCTGTGTGAAGAGATCAGACCAGAGGGAAGTGTTCTCTGTGAAGAGATCAGACCAGAGGGGAAGTGTTCTGTGTGAAGAGATCAGACCAGAGGGAAGTGTCTCTGTGAAGAGATCAGACCAGAGGGAAGTGTTCTCTGTGAAGAGATCAGACCAGAGGGGAAGTGTCTCTGTGAAGAGATCAGACCAGAGGGGAAGTGTCTCTGTGAAGAGATCAGACCAGAGGGGAAGTGTTCTCTGTGAAGAGATCAGACCAGAGGGGAAGTGTCTCTGTGAAGAGATCAGACCAGAGGAAGTGTTCTCTGTGAAGAGATCAGACCAGAGGGGAAGTGTCTCTGTGAAGAGATCAGACCAGAGGGAAGTGTCTCTGTGAAGAGATCAGACCAGAGGGGAAGTGTCTCTGTGAAGAGATCAGACCAGAGGGAAGTGTTCTCTGTGAAGATATCAGACCAGAGGGGAAGTGTTCTGTGTGAAGAGATCAGACCAGAGGGAAGTGTCTCTGTGAAGAGATCAGACCAGAGGGGAAGTGTTCTGTGTGAAGAGATCAGACCAGAGGGGAAGTGTCTCTGTGAAGAGATCAGACCAGAGGGGAAGTGTCTCTGTGAAGAGATCAGACCAGAGGGAAGTGTTCTCTGTGAAGGATCAGACCAGAGGGAAGTGTCTCTGTGAAGAGATCAGACCAGAGGAAGTGTTCTCTGTGAAGAGATCAGACCAGAGGAAGTGTCTCTGTGAAGAGATCAGACCAGAGGGAAGTGTTCTCTGTGAAGAGATCAGACCAGAGGGGAAGTGTTCTGTGTGAAGAGATCAGACCAGAGGGGAAGTGTCTCTGTGAAGAGATCAGACCAGAGGGGAAGTGTTCTCTGTGAAGAGATCAGACCAGAGGAAGTGTTCTCTATGAAGAGATCAGACCAGAGGGGAAGTGTTCTCTGTGAAGAGATCAGACCAGAGGGAAGTGTTCTGTGTGAAGAGATCAGACCAGAGGGAAGTGTTCTGTGTGAAAAGATCAGACCAGAGGGGAAGTGTTCTCTGTGAAGAGATCAGACCAGAGGGGAAGTGTTCTCTGTGAAGAGATCAGACCAGAGGGGAAGTGTCTCTGTGTGAAGAGATCAGACTAGAGGGGAAGTGTCTCTGTGTGAAGTGATCAGACCAGAGGGGAAGTGTCTCTGTGTGAAGAGATCAGACCAGAGGGAAGTGTTCTCTGTGAAGAGATCAGACCAGAGGGGAAGTGTTCTCTATGAAGAGATCAGACCAGAGGGGAAGTGTCTGTCTGTGAAGAGATCAGACCAGAGGGGAAGTGTTCTCTATGAAGAGATCAGACCAGAGGGGAAGTGTCTGTCTGTGAAGAGATCAGACCAGAGGGAAGTGTTCTCTATGAAGAGATCAGACCAGAGGGGAAGTGTCTGTCTGTGAAGAGATCAGACCAGAGGGGAAGTGTCTCTGTGTGAAGAGATCAGACCAGAGGGGAAGTGTCTCTGTGTGAAGAGATCAGACCAGAGGGGAAGTGTTCTCTGTGAAGAGATCAGACCAGAGGGGAAGTGTCTCTCTGTGAAGAGATCAGACCAGAGGGGAAGTGTTCTCTATGAAGAGATCAGACCAGAGGGGAGTGTCTCTCTGTGAAGAGATCAGACCAGAGGGGAAGTGTTCTCTATGAAGAGATCAGACCAGAGGGGAAGTGTCTCTCTGTGAAGAGATCAGACCAGAGGGAAGTGTTCTCTATGAAGAGATCAGACCAGAGGGGAAGTGTCTCTGTGAAGAGATCAGACCAGAGGGGAAGTGTTCTCTATGAAGAGATCAGACCAGAGGGAAGTGTCTCTCTGTGAAGAGATCAGACCAGAGGGGAAGTGTTCTCTGTGAAGAGATCAGACCAGAGGGAAGTGTTCTCTATGAAGAGATCAGACCAGAGGGGAAGTGTTCTGTGTGAAGAGATCAGACCAGAGGGGAAGTGTCTCTGTGAAGAGATCAGACCAGAGGGGAAGTGTTCTCTGTGAAGAGATCAGACCAGAGGGAAGTGTCTGTCTGTGAAGAGATCAGACCAGAGGGGAAGTGTTCTGTGTGAAGAGATCAGACCAGAGGGGAAGTGTTCTCTGTGAAGAGATCAGACCAGAGGGGAAGTGTCTGTCTGTGAAGAGATCAGACCAGAGGGAAGTGTCTCTGTGAAGAGATCAGACCAGAGGGAAGTGTCTCTGTGAAGAGATCAGACCAGAGGGGAAGTGTTCTGTGTGAAGAGATCAGACCAGAGGGGAAGTGTTCTCTATGAAGAGATCAGACCAGAGGGGAAGTGTTCTCTGTGAAGAGATCAGACCAGAGGGAAGTGTTCTGTGTGAAGAGATCAGACCAGAGGGAAGTGTCTCTCTGTGAAGAGATCAGACCAGAGGGGAAGTGTCTGTCTGTGAAGAGATCAGACCAGAGGGGAAGTGTTCTCTGTGAAGAGATCAGACCAGAGGGGAAGTGTTCTCTGTGAAGAGATCAGACCAGAGGGAAGTGTTCTCTATGAAGAGATCAGACCAGAGGGAAGTGTTCTCTGTGAAGAGATCAGACCAGAGGGGAAGTGTTCTCTGTGAAGAGATCAGACCAGAGGGGAAGTGTCTCTGTGAAGAGATCAGACCAGAGGGGAAGTGTTCTGTGTGAAGAGATCAGACCAGAGGGGAAGTGTCTCTGTGAAGAGATCAGACCAGAGGGGAAGTGTCTCTGTGAAGACTAGAGGGGAGCAGGGAGGGAGTGCCGACTGAGTTTCCAAAGGAGAGAGGAAGTGTTGCCTACTCTCTACTGCCACGACCCCTAGGAGTGGTGCTCATTCTTTCCAAAAACAAATTGCTCCGCTATGAAAGAATGAGTGTTTTTGGTGGAGGCCAGATGTTGTCTTTCATGTGGTAATTGGGTTATTTATTAGGAAACAGGTTTTTGTCAGAGAGCAAACACTAGACGACGTCGGTCTGTGTCTGGGGTGTGAGGCGTGAGGTAGAGAGTGTTGCATGCAAGAGGACACATCGCACACCTGATCCCACCTGGCTGGTGTCTGTGTGTGTGTCGGTGTGTGTGTGTGTGTCGGTGTGTGTGTGTGTGTGTGTGTGTGTATCTGTGTGTCGGTGTGTGTGTCGGTGTGTGTGTGTGTCGGTGTGTGTGTTGGTGTGTGTGTGTCTGTGTGTGTCGGTGTGTCTGTCGGTGTGTCGGTGTGTGTGTGTGTGTGTGTGTGTGTGTGTGTGTGTGTGTGTCTCTGTGTGTGTGTGTGTGTGTGTGTGTGTGTGTGTGTCTCTGTGTGTGTGTGTGTGTGTGTGTGTGTGTGTGTGTGAGAGAGAGAGAGGTTTCTGTTAGCCGGTAATAGCCAGCTTTTGGCCAATAATTTTTTTAAGTCGATAAATAAAACTACCCCCCAAAACAAATCACAAAGTAAAAGAATGTGTTTCCTCGTCTTGGTTGATGGAAACACATTTGACTGATCGTGCTTATCGGTCTGTCGGTTAATTGGCGCGTGTGTATTTTCGCTAGCCGTTATGTATATCAAACGTGCACAGTATCCCGACACAGAGACGAAGGGGAAATCTGCCGGACAGAAGACAGAGCTGCAGCTTCTCCAACAGCTCGTTGCTGCTGGACTGAAAGGTGGTTAGAAGCCCAGTCACCGGGGAACAATTCTAAATGCAAATCGCTTGTTAAAAACAGTTTTGATTGGCCACCATTAAAAAGATCTACTATTTTTATTTTTTACAGGTAATTGAAGCTCGCTTCCTATTTGCTATTCACGTGCAGAGACAACGGTAGGCTTCACAGTCTAACACCAGTTTGTAACGAGCTGGAGGAGGCAGAATACATTTATGAAAAATATATACTTCATTGTTGGAAACCTGAATGTTTCACAACATATTATGAGGCATGTCTTACCTTGAGTCAAAGTAAAATAGACCACAGAAAGGCCAAATGAAATAAAATAAAAATCACATTTTATTTGTCATGTGTTGAATACAACTGGTGTGAAATGCTTGCTAAGAGCCCTTCCCAAAGATGCAGAGTTAAACGATAACATAGTAACAAAAGGAATCAAATAAAATACACAAGAATGGAGCTATATACAGGAAGTACCAGATCAATGTGGATCTATATACAGGAAGTACCAGATCAATGTGAATCTATATACAGGAAGTACCAGATCAATGTGGATCTATATACAGGAAGTACCAGATCAATGTGGATCTATATACAGGAAGTACCAGATCAATGTGGATCTATATACAGGAAGTACCAGATCAATGTGGATCTATATACAGGAAGTACCAGATCAATGTGGAGCTATATACAGGAAGTACCAGATCAATGTGGATCTATATACAGGAAGTACCAGATCAATGTGGATCTATATACAGGAAGTACCAGATCAATGTGGATCTATATACAGGAAGTACCAGATCAATGTGGATCTATATACAGGAAGTACCAGATCAATGTGGATCTATATACAGGAAGTACCAGATCAATGTGGATCTATATACAGGAAGTACCAGATCAATGTGGAGCTATATACAGGAAGTACCAGATCAATGTGGAGCTATATACAGGAAGTACCAGATCAATGTGGATCTATATACAGGAAGTACCAGATCAATGTGGAGCTATATACAGGAAGTACCAGATCAATGTGGATCTATATACAGGAAGTACCAGATCAATGTGGATCTATATACAGGAAGTACCAGATCAATGTGGATCTATATACAGGAAGTACCAGATCAATGTGGATCTATATACAGGAAGTACCAGATCAATGTGAATCTATATACAGGAAGTACCAGATCAAGGTGGATCTATATACAGGAAGTACCAGATCAATGTGAATCTATATACAGGGAGTACCAGATCAATTTGGAGCAATATACAGGAAGTACCAGTACCAGATCAATTTGGAGCAATATACAGGAAGTACCAGTACCAGATCAATGTGGAGCAATATACAGGAAGTTAAAGATGCTAGTTGTTGCATCTTTAGGTCTCCCCTAGCAACCCATGTTAGTTGTCGCATCTGTAGGTATCCCCTAGCAACCCATGCTAGTTGTTGCATCTTTAGATCTCCCCTCTTTGTACAAGGCACCCCTCCCCCCCACCTGTCTGATTCAGGCGGGGGGTATTGGTGTGTATGGGTGTGTGTGTCTGTGCGTGTATGGGGTTGTGTCTGTGCGTGTATGGGGTTGTGTCTGTGCGTGTATGGGGTTGTGTCTGTGCGTGTATGGGGTTGTGTCTGTGCGTGTATGGGGTTGTGTGTGTGTGTCTGTGCGTGTATGGGGTTGTGTCTGTGCGTGTATGGGGTTGTGTGTGTGCGTGTATGGGGTTGTTTGTGTGTGTCTGTGCGTGTATGTGTGTGTACAGAGGTTCCTCCTTCCTTCTAGCAGTGACTGTGGCAGGCAGGCAGGTCTGTGTGTGTATGTGTGTGTACAGAGGCTCCTCCTTCCTTCTAGCAGTGACTGTGGCAGGCAGGCAGGTCTGTGTGGAATCAGACGTTGCGTGTTGGTATCTGACGGCAGTCATCCACTTATCAGCACAGTGAGCACACTGAACGAGAAGCACCTCTCTCTCGGTCTCTCTCCTGTAGGTCTGCAACACTGATCCTCTGCACTGACACACTTCCTCTAGTCTACAGACGTCACAGTGTGACTGATACACTTCCTCTAGTCTACAGACGTCACAGTGTGACTGATGTGTGACTGATATACTTCCTCTAGTCTACAGACGTCACAGTGTGACTGATGTGTGACTGATACACTTCCTCTAGTCTACAGACGTCACAGTGTGACTGATGTGTGACTGATACACTTCCTCTAGTCTACAGACGTCACAGTGTGACTGATATACTTCCTCTAGTCTACAGACGTCACAGTGTGACTGATGTGTGACTGATACACTTCCTCTAGTCTACAGACGTCACAGTGTGACTGATGTGTGACTGATATACTTCCTCTAGTCTACAGACGTCACAGTGTGACTGATATACTTCCTCTAGTCTACAGACGTCACAGTGTGACTGATGTGTGACTGATACACTTCCTTTAGTCTACAGACGTCACAGTGTGACTGATGTGTGACTGATATACTTCCTCTAGTCTACAGACGTCACAGTGTGACTGATATACTTCCTTTAGTCTACAGACGTCACAGTGTGACTGATGTGTGACTGATATATTTCCTCTAGTCTACAGACGTCACAGTGTGACTGATGTGTGACTGATATATTTCCTCTAGTCTACAGACGTCACAGTGTGACTGATGTGTGACTGATACACTTCCTCTAGTCTACAGACGTCACAGTGTGACTGATGTGTGACTGATATATTTCCTCTAGTCTACAGACGTCACAGTGTGACTGATGTGTGACTGATATATTTCCTCTAGTCTACAGACGTCACAGTGTGACTGATGTGTGACTGATACACTCCCTCTAGTCTACAGACGTCAAGTGTGACTGATACACTTCCTCTAGTCTACAGACGTCACAGTGTGACTGATGTGTGACTGATATACTTCCTCTAGTCTACAGACGTCACAGTGTGACTGATACACTCCCTCTAGTCTACAGACATCACATCCCCACACTATGTCTAACACAACAGACAGCAGGTCCTAGACACACACAGTCCCCTAGACACACAAAGTCCCCTAGACACACACAGTCCCCTAGACACACACAGTCCCCTAGACACACACAGTCCCCTAGACACACCAAGTCCCCTAGACACACCAAGTCCCCTAGACACACAAAGTCCCCTAGACACACAAAGTCCCCTAGACACACAAAGTCCCCTAGACACACAAAGTCCCCTAGACACACAAAGTCCCCTAGACACACCAAGTCCCCTAGACACACCAAGTCCCCTAGACACACCAAGTCCCCTAGACACACCAAGTCCCCTAGACACACAAAGTCCCCTAGACACACAAAGTCCCCTAGACACACCAAGTCCCCTAGACACACCAAGTCCCCTAGACACACAAAGTCCCCTAGACACACAAAGTCCCCTAGACACACAAAGTCCCCTAGACACACCAAGTCCCCTAGACACACACAGTCCCCTAGACACACAAAGTCCCCTAGACACACACAGTCCCCTAGACACACCAAGTCCCCTAGACACACCAAGACACAAAATCCCCAAGAAAAACCAAGACACACAAAGTCCCCACACGCGTCAGAAACACAGTGCTTGTACACACTGCAGACGGTGAGATGTGCTGGACGGCTGAGTGTTACGAGGGGGATGGGGCAGGGATAGAACCGTTTAAAGATGATTGACTTCTCTGTGAGTGTCCTCTTCCTCCCATCGGAGCACTTAGCAGACTACCTCTCAGTCTCCCACAGATGTAGTTAGCAACAGCAGACTCTCTCTCCAACAGACAGGTCACCGGCCGGCCAGCCAGCTCTCCCCTTCGGCAGTAAGGTTCTCACGACTCTCAGAGCTGCCTGCCAATTGGATGCAGCTACGCAATAAGAATGGGCATAGTTTCTCTCTCTCTCTCTGGCTGCCTCTGCCTCTCTCTCTTGCTGCCTCTGCATCTCTCTCTCTTCCCTTCTCTCTCTCTGGCTGCCACTGCCTCTCTTCCCTTCTCTCTCCTTCTGCCTCTGCCTCTCTCTCCTTCTGCCTCTGCCTCTCTTCCCTTCTCTCTCCTCCTGCCTCTGCCTCTCTCTCTCTCTCTTCCCTTCTCTCTCCTCCTGCCTCTGCCTCTCTCTCTCTCTTCCCTTCTCTCTCTGGCTGCCTCTGCCTGCCTCTCTCTTCCCTTCTCTCTCTCTGGCTGCCTCTGCCTCTCCCTCTCTTCCCTTCTCTCTCTCTGGCTGCCTCTGCCTCTATCTCTTGCTGCCTCTGCCTCTCTTCCCTTCTCTCTCCTCCTGCCTCTGCCTCTCTTCCCTTCTCTCTCCTCCTGCCTCTGCCTCTCTCTCTCTCTCTCTTCCCTTCTCTCTCTCTGGCTGCCTCTGCCTCTCTCTCTCTCTTCCCTTCTCTCTCCTCCTACCTCTATCTCTGCCTCTCTTCCCTTCTCTCTCTCTTCTCTTCTCTCTCTGTGGCTGCCTCCCTCTCCGTTACACTCTCGTTCCCTCTCTCTCTCGCAGTTAGGGCAATGTGATTGGAGGCCAGTGGTGGTGTTTCCATGACTCCACCCCCCTTTTGAAAGGATCTCTGGGTGATGTAGTCGGTGTATTGGGGAGTTAGGAGTGACATGCAGTGGTTCACACGACTCTCTCTCTCTCTCTGAGAGCTGCTGATGTGTGATCTCTGTCTCCCGTTCAAAACGGTGACCACAGCAGCTCCCTCCTTCTGAAACCCGGCTGGTCTGTCTCACAGTGAGACGTGTGTTTGTGATGTAATAGGAGTCACAACGATGGTCATCACACACACACACCAGCCAGGACTAATTCATTACTATTCCCATACTGCTGATATGACAAATACAACCTTCCTGTCTCCAGGTCAACTCCTCCATATGGAAATGTATCGCAGTGTGACAGGTTATCGATCAGGTTATTGATCAGGTTATTGATCAGGTTATTGATCAGGTTATCGATCAGGTTATCGATCACAGATCAGGTTATCGATCAGGTTATCGATCACAGATCAGGTTATTGATCAGGTTATCGACCAGGTTATCGACCACAGATCAGGTTATCAACCATGTTCTCGATCAGGTTATCGATCAGGTTATTGATCAGGCTATCGATCACAGATCAGGTTATCGATCAGGTTATCGACGAGGTTATCGGTCAGGTTATCGATCACAGATCAGGTTATCGACCAGGTTATCGATCAGGTTATCGATCACAGATCAGGTTATCGATCGGGTTATTGATCAGGTTATCGATCACAGATCAGGTTATCGATCAGGTTATCGATCACAGATCAGGTTATCGACCAGGTTATCGATCACAGATCAGGTTATCGACCAGGTTATCGACCAGGTTATTGATCAGGTTATCGATCACAGATCAGGTTATTGATCAGGTTATCAATCACAGATCAGGTTATCGATCAGCTATCCTGACATGAATAAAACATCATATATGTGATTCATCTGATATTGATAAAGTATCTGGTTGACTTGAAATATGTTCAATACTTTTGATACATGCTTCATTAAATAACCTGAACACGCAGTGCCTAGAAATAGTCCTGTGGTTAGCGAGCTCCATCTGAACTTCCTGCTGGGAACAGGAAGACGGACAGTAACATGATCCACGGTGACAGCGAGCAACAATTACTACAAACAATCATTTAAATCGCTCTCTCTCCCTCCTTCAATACCTCCCTCTCCCTGCCCCACTCCCCTCCTCCCCCTGCTTCCCTACCTCCCTCACCCTGCCCCACTCCCCTCCTCCCCCTGCTTCCCTACCTCCCTCTCCCTGCCCCACTCCCTTTCTCCCCCTCCTTCCCTCTCCCTCCCTCCTTCCCTACCGCCCTCCCCGAGACACCTGTGGTGGACAGAGAGAGACACCTATGGTGGACAGAGAGAGAGACACCTGTGGTGGACAGAGAGAGAGACACCTGTGGTGGACAGAGAGAGAGAGACACCTGTGGTGGACAGGGAGAGAGACTCATGTGGTGGACAGAGAGAGAGACACATGTGGTGGACAGAGAGAGAGACTACTGGGGTGGACAGAGAGAGAGACTACTGGGGTGGACAGAGAGAGAGACACATGTGGTGGACAGAGAGAGAGACTACTGGGGTGGACAGAGAGAGAGACTACTGGGGTGGACAGAGAGAGAGAGACACCTGTGGTGGACAGAGAGAGAGAGACACCTGTGGTGGACAGAGAGAGAGAGACACCTGTGGTGGACAGAGAGACACCTGTGGTGGACAGAGAGACACCTGTGGTGGACAGAGAGACACCTGTGGTGGACAGAGAGACACCTGTGGTGGACAGAGAGAGAGAGACACATGTGGTGGACAGAGAGAGAGACACCTGTGGTGGACAGAGAGAGAGACACATGTGGTGGACAGAGAGAGACTACTGGGGTGGACAGAGAGACAGACTACTGGGGTGGACAGAGAGAGACTCCTGTGGTGGACAGAGAGAGAGACACCTGTGGTGGACAGAGAGAGAGAGACACCTGTGGTGGACAGAGAGAGAGACACCTGTGGTGGACAGAGAGAGAGACACATGTGGTGGACAGAGAGAGAGAGACACCTGTGGTGGACAGAGAGACAGACTACTGGGGTAGACAGAGAGACACCTGTGGTGGACAGAGAGACAGAGAGAGAAACAGAGAGAGAGAGATACAGACAGAGAGAAAGAGACAATAATTTATGCTTATTTATTTTATCTTGTGTCCTTTAACCATTTGTACATTGTTAAAACACTGTATATATATAATATGACATTTGCAATGTCTTTATTGTTTTGGAACTTCTGTATGTGTAATGTTTACTGTTAATTTTTAATATTAACTTATATATTATCTACCTCACTTGCTTTGGCAATGTTAACACATGTTTCCCATGCCAATAAAGCCCTTGAATTGAATTGAGAGAGAGAGAGAGAGACAGAGGAGAAACTCTGTACTCATCTACAGTACTACAGTGTAAACCAGACTCCTGTTTGAGAGTGCAGAGAGACTCTTGTTTCATTATCTGCTGTGTCTGAATTCCAATAATCCTGAAACACTCATCATTATCTCTGATATTTTAGACATGTGGAATGTTTGGTTTTGTGGTTTTCACTTCTGACACTGGAAGTTTGATGTGCTCTCAGGCACCATCACAGTCATCACTGACCTCATTCAGAGGGAACCCGAGAGTAGAACAGCTGTCAGACAGTCAGCAGACAGATCGAGGACGGAGACGAAAGAGAGGGGACACGGAGAGAGATACCGAGAGAGAGAGACAGAGAGAGAGGGAGGGAGGCAGAGAGAGACAGAGAGAGAGAGAGGGAGAGAGAGAGAGAGAGAGAGAGAGGGAGGGAGAGAGAGAGAGACAGAGAGAGACAGAGACAGAGAGAGACAGAGAGAGAGAGAGAGAGAGAGACAGAGAGAGAGAGAGAGAGAGAGAGAGAGACAGGGAGAGAGACAGAGAGAGAGAGAGACAGAGAGACAGAGAGAGAGAGAGAGAGAGAGACAGAGAGAGAGAGAGAGAGAGAGAGAGAGAGAGAGAGAGAGAGAGAGAGAGAGACAGAGAGAGAGAGAGAGAGACATAGAGAGACAGACAGAGAGAGAGAGACAGAGAGAGAGACAGAGAGAGAGAGAGAGAGAGAGAGAGAGAGAGAGAGAGAGAGAGAGAGAGAGAGAGAGAGAGATAGAGAGACAGAGAGAGAGAGAGAGAGAGAGAGAGACAGAGAGAGACAGAGAGAGAGAGAGAGAGAGAGAGAGAGAGACAGAGAGAGAGAGAGAGAGAGAGAGAGAGAGAGAGAGACAGAGAGAGAGAGAGAGAGAGAGAGAGAGAGAGAGACACAGAGAGAGAGAGAGAGAGAGAGAGAGAGAGAGAGAGAGAGAGAGAGAGAGAGAGAGAGAGAGAGAGAGAGAGAGAGAGAGAGAGAGAGAGAGAGAGAGAGACAGAGAGAGAGAGAGACAGAGAGGAGAGAGAGAGAGAGAGACAGGGAGAGAGAGAGAGAGAGAGAGGAGAGAGAGAGAGAGACAGAGAGAGAGACAGAGAGAGACAGAGAGAGAGAGAGAGGAGAGAGAGAGAGACAGGGAGACAGACAGGGAGAGAGAGAGAGAGAGAGAGGGAGAGAGAGAGGAGAGAGAGAGAGAGAGAGAGAGAGAGAGAGAGAGAGAGAGAGAGAGAGAGAGAGAGAGAGAGAGGAGAGAGAGAGAGAGAGAGAGAGAGACAGGGAGAGAGAGAGAGAGAGGTAGAGAGATATGAACTATGAGAATCAGAAGAACAAACACACAGTTGAATAGATAACAGACTCCACCGTACCAATCAGAACGTCAGGGTTCTGGACAGAACAAACAAATGAGGCTTGTTGCTATGTTACAATTACTTTCAAATGTTCTAAGAACAGAGAATAAATTATGTAATAATTCATTATAGGGGCTTGATTCTACTGCACATCACCCTGAGCCTTTCTCTTATGCAATGACACAGGTCCTTCTCCTTAGGCCTTACAGCAAATGAGCAATTAACTGACTGAGAACAAGGTCACACGTGTCCTGCTTTCATACAAGGCTGAGTGATCTAACCTGCTGTTAGTTTCTCTAATGACCTGTCTGTACACACTAACTCAGAGGAAAACCCCCCTGTCTGTGTGTAATCACCCTAGCCCACGTCACCAGGGTTCCCTCCCTCTACAGTGAATAAGGTCTCCCAATCAGAGAGAGAAACTAACACTATATCTCCCTCCCTCCCTCTACCGTGAATAAGGTCTCCCAATCAGAGAGAGAAACTAACACTATTACCCTCCCTCCCTCCCTCCCTCTACCGTGAATAAGGTCTCCAATCAGAGAGAGAAACTAACACTATTATCTCCCTCCCTCCCTCTACCGTGAATAAGGTCTCCCAATCAGAGAGAGAAACTAACACTATATCTCCCTCCCTCCCTCCCTCCCTCTACCGTGAATAAGGTCTCCAATCAGAGAGAAACTAACACTATATCTCCCCTCCCTCCCTCTACCGTGAATAAGGTCTCCAATCAGAGAGAGAAACTAACACTATTCTCCTCCCTCCCTCCCTCCCTCTACCTGAATAAGGTCTCCAATCAGAGAGAGAAACTAACACTATACTCCCTCCCTCCCTCTCTACACCACAGTGATTAAGGTCTCCAATCACCACAGTGAAACTAACACTCTACTCTCCCTCCCTCCACCACAGTGAATAAGGTCTCCAATCAGAGAGAAACTAACACTATTACCTCTCTCCCCCCTCTACACCACTGAATAAGGTCTCCCAATCAGAGTGATTATCTCACTCTCTCCCTCCCTCATACACTGATTCTCTCAGAGAGAGAAACTCACTCCCTCTCTCCCTCCTCTACTCTGAATAAGGTCTCCCTCAGAGAGAGAAACTAACACTATCTCTCTCTCTCTCTCTCTCTCTCTCTCTCTCTCTCTCTCTCTCTCTCTCTCTCTCTCTCTCTCTCTCTCTCTCTCTCTCTCTCTCTCTCTCTCTCTCTCTCTCTCTCTCTCTCTCTCTCTCTCTCTCTCTCTCAGGAACCATGGTGAGCAAGGCGGAGGGAGATAAAAGCATGCTCACCAACTCCGAGTCGGACTCAGAGGTGGCGCCCACCCCCCCCCTTCCGCCTCGCAGGCCCTGGAGGTCAAATACTCCTTCCTGGACACCAGCAGCAGGTCACAGCAGCAGGTGTGTCCGTGTGTGTGTCACAGCAGTGTCCGTGTGTAGTGTGTGTGTGTCCGTGTGTGTGGGGTGTGTCCGTGTGTGTGTCCGTGTGTGTGTGTCCGTGTGTGTATGTGTGTGTGTGTCCGTGTGTGTGTGTGTGTGTGTCCGTGTGTGTATGTGTGTGTGTCCGTGTGTCCGTGTGTGTCCGTGTGTGTGTCCGTGTGTGTGTGTGTGTGTGTGTGTCCGTGTGTGTGTGGGTGTGTCCGTGTGTCCGTGTGTGTGTCCGTGTGTGTGTGTCCGTGTGTTTGTGTCCGTGTGTGATGTGTGTGTGTGTCCGTGTGTCCCATGTGTGTGTGTGTGTGTGTGTGTGTGTGTGTGTGTGTGTGTCCGTGTGGTGTCTGGGAGATCGAGAATAACATCAAGATTGCAAAAAAAAAAAAAAAAAAAAAGACCAATGTTTTAAATGTGACATTAAAGTTGTATCGTAGGTACGGAAGAGAAACAAGGCCCTCCAGGTGAGATTCAAGGACATCTGCGGGCGCAGAACGAGCAGAGAGAGGCCGCTCTACAGATGGCCGGGAAGGGGGCAAGCCAGGCTCCTACAAGGTGTGTAACCAACCCTCCCTTTGGTTCGGGGAACATGTATGGATGTATTACTGTACTAGGACCAGTGGAATATAAGACACACGGTCCTGGGGACTCCGAGGGCGGCACGTTAGGCTTTTTATTTCATCATGAGTTCCTGATTGAAGCACTACGGTAACAACCTAAAAGAGCAGCCCTCTCCAGGTCCCCAGGAGGGTGTTCAGTAAACCCTGGTTTATAATGTCTCAAAACGCTGACTGGTTCTCACTGTTGTTGTTGTTTACTCTGTAATGTGTCAATGTTGTTGTTGTTTACTCTGTAATGTGTTGTTGTTTACTCTGTAATGTGTTGGTGTTGTTGTTTACTCTGTAATGTGTTAATGTTGTTGTTGTTTACTCTGTAATGTGTTGTTGTTGTTGTTGACTCTGTAATGTGTCAATGTTGTTGTTTACTCTAATGTGTCAATGTTGTTGTTGTTTACTCTAATGTGTCAATGTTGTTGTTTTTACTCTGTAATGTGTCAATGTTGTTGTTGTTTTTACTCTGTAATGTGTCAATGTTGTTGTTTTTACTCTGTAATGTGTTGTTGTTGTTGTTTACTCTGTAATGTGTCAACGTGTTGTTGTTTACTCTAATGTGTCAATGTTGTTGTTGTTTACTCTGTAATGTGTCAATGTTGTTGTTTACTCTAATGTGCAATTGTTGTTGTTTACTCTGTAATGTGTCGTTGTTGTTGTTGTTTACTCTGTAATGTGTCAATGTTGTTGTTGTTTACTCTGTAATGTGTCAATGTTGTTGTTGTTTACTCTAATGTGTCAATGTTGTTGTTGTTTACTCTGTAATGTGTGTTGTTGTTGTTTACTCTAATGTGTCAATGTTGTTGTTGTTGTTACTCTGTAATGTGTCAATGTTGTTGTTGTTGTTTACTCTAATGTGTCAATGTTGTTGTTTACTCTGTAATGTGTCAATGTTGTTGTTGTTTACTCTGTAATGTGTCAATGTTGTTGTTTACTCTGTAATGTGTCAATGTTGTTGTTGTTTACTCTAATGTGTCAATGTTGTTGTTGTTTACTCTGTAATGTGTCAATGTTGTTGTTGTTTACTCTGTAATGTGTCAATGTTGTTGTTGTTTACTCTGTAATGTGTCAATGTTTTTGTTTACTCTAATGTTGTTGTTGTTTACTCTGTAATGTGTCAATGTTGTTGTTGTTTACTCTAATGTGTCAATGTTGTTGTTTACTCTGTAATGTGTCAATGTTGTTGTTGTTTTTACTCTGTAATGTGTCAATGTTGTTGTTTACTCTAATGTGTCAATGTTGTTGTTGTTTTTACTCTGTAATGTGTCAATGTTGTTGTTGTTTACTCTAATGTGTCAATGTTGTTGTTTACTCTGTAATGTGTCAATGTTGTTGTTTTTACTCTGTAATGTGTCAATGTTGTTGTTGTTTACTCTAATGTGTCAATGTTGTTGTTGTTTACTCTAATGTGTCAATGTTGTTGTTTACTCTGTAATGTGTCGGTGTGTGAAGAGAAAACACATTTTCAAAACTCTAAACCGTTTTCCCCAAGGTGGTGTACCGCAAATACATGACCGTGCCCGCTCGGCGCTCCATCCCCAACGTCACCAAGAGCACAGGGGTCCAGACCTCCCGGACCTCAGGAGCCGTTACAAGACCTTTCCCATGGAGAGGAAGAAGGGCCACAGCCACACCAAGCATGTGGAGAGAGACAAGGGCCACAGCCACACCAAGCAAGTGGAGAGAGACAAGGGCCACAACAATGGGTTTGTCATCGACGTCAAGCACTCCAGAGCTGTGGAGCGTTTTGGGGACAGGGGAGCCTGCGGTGGAGGAGGAGGAGGAGGAGTACAGAGAACCAGAGCTGTGGAGCGTTTAGAGGACAGGGGAGCCTGCGGTGGAGGAGGAGGAGGAGTACAGAGAACCAGAGCCTTGTTGCATACTACGGAGTGCATGGCTACGGTGGAGAAGCACTGTACAGACGACGTCCTCTACTCTGACTGTCTGATGCTCACAGACGGCCCCTCTCCCTCCAACACACCCGACTCCAACCCACAGGCCACCGACTACCAGATCTGCAGTGTCGACTCCAACCCACAGGACTACCAGATCTGCAGCATCGACTCCAACCCACAGGCCACCGACTACCAGATCTGCAGCATCGACTCCAACCCACAGGCCACCGACTACCAGATCTGCAGCATCGAATCAAACCCCCTGGAAGGATTAGAACACAGGGAACTGGACTCCTCGGACCGTCCGGCCGGTAAACGGCAGCTGCTCCACTCGGAGGAGCCAGGCTCTAGCAGGACTCTGCCGGGGGACATGAGAGGGTCTTCCTCAGTCTCCAAGGTGACCGGCCCCATCTCCTGGAACTCTCTGACCCAGGTGGAGTGTCTGGAGAGCCCGACAGCACGGAGCAAACGAATGAAGGGACTGGAGCTCAATGGACTACAGTCTCAGACTCTCCCGCGGGCCGCTGGCTGCACTACTCAGGCACAGTGTCATGAACCGGCAACGTTCTCATCACAGACGTTCTCATCACAGACGTTCTCGGCCCGGACCACGGGGGAGGCGCTGGGCTGTAGGAGTAGCGGGGTCGAACCAGCGACCGTAGCGACTGCGGGGGGAGTTAACCCCGGAGGGGCCTGTAAGCAGATAGTACCAGTACTGACTCAGAAAGGGGAGGGAGGAGAGGACGTGAAATCACAGCTTCAGGCCATGGAGAACCTGATCTCCTCCAGCCAGGAGACCATCAAGGTCCTACTGGGAGTTATACAGGAGCTGGAGAAGGGAGAGGCCCACAGAGAGGGGTAAGGAGGCTTTACTATCACTATCTATCTGATGTGTGGGTCCTACAACCTACTGGGAGTTATACAGGAGAGAGGCCCACAGAGAGGGGTAAGGAGACTTTACTATCACTATCTATCTGATGTGTGGGTCCTACAACCTACTGGGAGTTATACAGGAGAAGGGAGAGGCCCACAGAGAGGGGTAAGGAGACTTTACTATCACTATCTATCTGATGTATAGGTCCTACAACCTACTGGGAGTTATACAGGAGAAGGGAGAGGCCGACAGAGAGGGGTAAGGAGACTTTACTATCACTATCTATCTGATGTATAGGTCCTACAACCTACTGGGAGAGGCCCACAGAGAGGGGTAAGGAGACTTTACTATCACTATCTATCTGATGTGTGGTCCTACAACCTACTGGGAGTTATACAGGAGCTGGAGAAGGGAGAGGCCCACACAATATAGACTGGGTAGTGACGGTGATCAGGGGACTAGTTATACTGGTTATACTGATTAACATGAGAGACTGGGTAGTGATGGTGATCAGGGGACTAGTTATACTAGTTATACTGATTAACATGAGAGACTGGGTAGTGACGGTGATCAGGGGACTAGTTATACTAGTTATACTGGTTAACATGAGAGACTGGGTAGTGACGGTGATCAGGGGACTAGTTATGGTTAACATGAGAGACTGGGTAGTGATGGTGATCAGGGGAGTAGTTATACTAGTTAACATGAGAGACTGGGTAGTGATGGTGATCAGGGGACTAGTTATACTAGTTATACTGATTAACATGAGAGACTGGGTAGTGATGGTGATCAGGGGACTAGTTATACTGGTTAACATGAGAGACTGGGTAGTGATGGTGATCAGGGGACTAGTTATACTAGTTAACATGAGAGACTGGGTAGTGACGGTGATCAAGGGACTAGTTATACTAGCTTAACATGAGAGACTGGGTAGTGATGGTGATCAGGGGACTAGGTATACTAGTTAAACTGGTTAACATGAGAGACTGGGTAGTGATGGTGATCAGGGGACTAGTTATACTAGGTTAACATGAGAGACTGGGTAGTGATGGTGATCAGGGGACTAGTTATACTAGTTATACTGGTTAACATGAGAGACTGGGTAGTGATGGTGATCAAGGGACTAGTTATACTAGCTTAACATGAGAGACTGGGTAGTGATGGTGATCAGGGGACTAGTTATACTAGTTATACTGGTTAACATGAGAGACTGGGTAGTGATGGTGATCAGGGGACTAGTTATACTGGTTATGAGATACTGGTAGTGATGGTGACATGTTATACTGAGAGAGACTGGGTAGTGATGGTGATCAGGGGACTAGTTATACTGGTTAACATGTGAGACTGGGTAGTGATGGTGATCAGGGGACTAGTTATACTAGTTAACATGAGAGACTGGGTAGTGATGGTGATCAGGGGACTAGTTATACTAGTTATACTGGTTAACATGAGAGACTGGGTAGTGATGGTGATCAGGGGAGACTGGGTAGTGATATACTAGTTATACTAGTTAACATGAGAGACTGGGTAGTGATGGTGATCAGGGGACTAGTTATACTAGTTAACATGAGAGACTGGGTAGTGACGGTGATCAGGGGACTAGTTATACTAGTTATACTGGTTAACATGAGAGACTGGGTAGTGATGGTGATCAGGGGACTAGTTATACTAGTTAACATGAGAGACTGGGTAGTGATGGTGATCAGGGGACTAGTTATACTAGTTAACATGAGAGACTGGGTAGTGATGGTGATCAGGGGACTAGTTATACTAGTTAACATGAGAGACTGGGTAGTGACGGTGATCAGGGGACTAGTTATACTAGTTAACATGAGAGACTGGGTAGTGATGGTGATCAGGGGACTAGTTATACTAGTTATACTAGTTAACATGAGAGACTGGGTAGTGATGGTGATCAGGGGACTAGTTATACTGGTTAACATGAGAGACTGGGTAGTGATGGTGATCAGGGGACTAGTTATACTAGTTATACTGATTAACATGAGAGACTGGGTAGTGATGGTGATCAGGGGACTAGTTATACTAGTTATACTGATTAACATGAGAGACTGGGTAGTGACGGTGATCAGGGGACTAGGTATACTAGTTATACTGGTTAACATGAGAGACTGGGTAGTGATGGTGATCAGGGGACTAGTTATACTAGTTATACTGGTTAACATGAGAGACTGGGTAGTGATGGTGATCAGGGGACTAGTTATACTGGTTAACATGAGAGACTGGGTAGTGACGGTGATCAGGGGACTAGTTATACTAGTTAACATGAGAGACTGGGTAGTGATGGTGATCAGGGGACTAGTTATACTGGTTAACATGAGAGACTGGGTAGTGATGGTGATCAGGGGACTAGTTATACTGGTTAACATGAGAGACTGGGTAGTGATGGTGATCTGGGGACTAGTTATACTAGTTAACATGAGAGACTGGGTAGTGATGGTGATCTGGGGACTAGTTATACTGGTTAACATGAGAGACTGGGTAGTGATGGTGATCAGGGGACTAGTTATACTAGTTAACATGAGAGACTGGGTAGTGATGGTGATCAGGGGACTAGTTATACTGGTTAACATGAGAGACTGGGTAGTGACGGTGATCAGGGGACTAGTTATACTAGTTATACTGGTTAACATGAGAGACTGGGTAGTGATGGTGATCAGGGGACTAGTTATACTAGTTAACATGAGAGACTGGGTAGTGATGGTGATCAGGGGACTAGTTATACTGGTTAACATGAGAGACTGGGTAGTGATGGTGATCAGGGGACTAGTTATACTGGTTAACATGAGAGACTGGGTAGTGATGGTGATCAGGGGACTAGTTATACTGGTTAACATGAGACTGGGTAGTGATGTGTTGCTGTACTATTTAAGTGTAACTACTTCAGATGGTGTCCAATATCTTGTCCAACTGTCTGTATATCTGAAAACGAATCAACGCATGGAGTAGAATATACCCAACGCTCTAGAATATACCCTAGCCAATCAGCATGGAGTATTGAACTGTCTGTATATCTGAAACGAATCAACGCTCTAGAATATACCCTCCTAGCCAATCAGCATGGAGTATTGAACAACGCTGTAGTATAAGTGCGAGAGGAACCATTGAAGACCCAGCAGCATCACATTATGAATCACTCAGATATGATGAATCCTGTGGTCATGGTGTGTTTCACATACAGTAGAAAAGCCTGTGAGATGACCGTGGAATACCGGAGCTCTGATTCAGAACTACTAGACTAGTCCATCTAGGTTATATTGGTGGAGCTCTGATTCAGAACTACTAGACTAGTCCATCTAGGTTGTATTGGTGGAATACCGGAGCTCTGATTCAGAACTACTGGACTAGTCCATCTAGGTTGTATTGGTGGAATACCGGAGCTCTGATTCAGAACTACTGGACTAGTCCATCTAGGTTGTATTGGTGGAATACCGGAGCTCTGATTCAGAACTACTGGACTAGTCCATCTAGGTTGTATTGGTGGAATACCGGAGCTCTGATTCAGAACTACTGGACTAGTCCATCTAGGTTATATTGGTAGAGCTCTGATTCAGAACTACTGGACTAGTCCATCTAGGTTGTATTGGTGGAATACCGGAGCTCTGATTCAGAACTACTGGACTGGTCCATCTAGGTTGTATTGGTGGACCTCTGATTCAGAACTACTGGACTAGTCCATCTAGGTTATATTGGTGGAATACCGGAGCTCTGATTCAGAACTACTGGACTGGTCCATCTAGGTTGTATTGGTGGAATACCGGAGCTCTGATTCAGAACTAAATGGACTAGTCCATCTAGGTTGTATTGGTGGAATACCGGAGCTCTGATTCAGAACTACTGGACTAGTCCATCTAGGTTGTATTGGTGGAGCTCTGATTCAGAACTACTGGACTAGTCCATCTAGGTTGTATTGGTGGAATACCGGAGCTCTGATTCAGAACTACTGGACTGGTCCATCTAGGTTGTATTGGTGGAGCTCTGATTCAGAACTACTGGACTAGTCCATCTAGGTTGTATTGGTGGAATACCGGAGCTCTGATTCAGAACTACTGGACTAGTCCATCTAGGTTGTATTGGTGGAGCTCTGATTCAGAACTACTGGACTAGTCCATCTAGGTTGTATTGGTGGAATACCGGAGCTCTGATTCAGAACTACTGGACTAGTCCATCTAGGTTATATTGGTGGAATACCGGAGCTCTGATTCAGAACTACTGGACTAGTCCATCTAGGTTGTATTGGTAGAGCTCTGAATCAGAACTACTGGACTAGTCCATCTAGGTTGTATTGGTAGAGCTCTGAATCAGAACTACTGGACTAGTCCATCTAGGTTGTATTGGTAGAGCTCTGATTCAGAACTAAATGGACTAGTCCATCTAGGTTGTATTGGTAGAGCTCTGATTCAGAACTAAATGGACTAGTCCAACTAGGTTGTATTGGTGGAATAGTGGAGCTCTGATTCAGAACTACTGGACTAGTCCATCTAGGTTGTATTGGTAGAGCTCTGATTCAGAACTACTGGACTAGTCCATCTAGGTTGTATTGGTAGAGCTCTGATTCAGAACTACTGGACTAGTCCATCTAGGTTGTATTGGTAGAGCTCTGATTCAGAACTACTGGACTAGTCCATCTAGGTTGTATTGGTAGAGCTCTGAATCAGAACTACTGGACTAGTCCATCTAGGTTGTATTGGTAGAGCTCTGATTCAGAACTACTGGACTAGTCCATCTAGGTTGTATTGGTAGAGCTCTGATTCAGAACTACTGGACTAGTCCATCTAGGTTGTATTGGTAGAGCTCTGATTCAGAACTAAATGGACTAGTCCATCTAGGTTGTATTGGTAGAGCTCTGATTCAGAACTAAATGGACTAGTCCAACTAGGTTGTATTGGTGGAATAGTGGAGCTCTGATTCAGAACTACTGGACTAGTCCATCTAGGTTGTATTGGTAGAGCTCTGATTCAGAACTAAATGGACTAGTCCAACTAGGTTGTATTGGTGGAATAGTGGAGCTCTGATTCAGAACTACTAGACTAGTCCATCTAGGTTGTATTGGTGGAGCTCTGATTCAGAACTAAATGGACTAGTCCAACTAGGTTGTATTGGTGGAATAGTGGAGCTCTGATTCAGAACTACTAGACTAGTCCATCTAGGTTGTATTGGTGGAATAGTGGAGCTCTGATTCAGAACTAAATGGACTAGTCCATCTAGGTTGTATTGGTGGAATAGTGGAGCTCTGATTCAGAACTACTAGACTAGTCCATCTAGGTTGTATTGGTAGAGCTCTGATTCAGAACTAAATGGACTAGTCCATCTAGGTTGTATTGGTGGAGCTCTGATTCAGAACTACTAGACTAGTCCATCTAGGTTGTATTGGTGGAGCTCTGATTCAGAACTAAATGGACTAGTCCAACTAGGTTGTATTGGTGGAATAGTGGAGCTCTGATTCAGAACTAAATGGACTAGTCCATCTAGGTTGTATCGGTAGAGCTCTGATTCAGAACTAAATGGACTGGTCCATCTAGGTTGTATTGGTGGAATAGTGGAGCTCTGATTCAGAACTACTAGACTAGTCCATCTAGGTTGTATTGGTAGAGCTCTGATTCAGAACTAAATGGACTAGTCCATCTAGGTTGTATTTATCGAAGACAATGGAACAGAACAGCAGATAAAGGGGATGTGAGGTAGTCCCCTAATAGGAGGTCTTTTTCAGCACACGTTCCCTGTCATACTGATCTTTAGAGAATAACATCCAAACAAACCCAAGGGTACTAAACGGGATGGGGGGACGACGACAACAGTCTAGCATCTATCTAGCCACTGTATCTGTCACAGAGAAGTCAGAGTACTGAATGGGCTCTTTAAAAGGAACCATATACTTCTCGGGGGGTTCTCTAGATATCAACAACAAACTGGAGCAATTCTGCTAGAGGACCAACCAATCATCTGGCTCAATTGGTCCGAAGTGGTTTGACGAGCCAGTCAGGTGATATCATGTAATCACAACAACAGGGTTGGTGTTTTATTGAGCCACTGCTTCAGATCCATCATGGCAATTCACTACAGGAAAACAAAACCCTCTCTCTTCAGTTCTTATTACCTGGCTGTCCTACAGTGCTGAGATGACAGGACAATACCGGGTGTGTGTGTGAGCGAGAGAGAGAGAGAGAGAGAGAGAGAGAAAGAGACACTTGGGTGATGTGTGTGTGTGTGTGTGTGTGTGTGTGTGTGTGTGTGTGTGAGAGAGAGAGAGAAAGAGACACTTAGGTGATGTGTGTGTGTGTGTGTGTGTGTGTGTGTGTGTGTGTGAGTGTGTGTGTGACAGAGACACTTAGGTGGTGTGTGTGTGTGTGTGTGTGTGTGTGTGTGTGTGTGTGTGTGTGTGAGAGAGAGAGAGAAAAGAGACACTTAGGTGATGTGTGTGTGTGTGTGTGTGTGTGTGTGTGTGTGTGTGTGTGTGTGTGTGTGTGTGTGTGTGTGTGTGTGTGACACAACAATTGGCTGCAGTCCAGGAAGGTGATTAAAACAAACAAATCTCCTCCCAAAACGACTTAATTACTTCCCTTAGCAGGAGATGACTAGCTAGATACAGAGAGACAGGCTCTACATGTTAGTGGCAGCTCTGTGTGTGTCTGTGTGTCTCTCTCTCTCTCTGTGTGTGTGTGTGTGTGTCTCTCTCTCTCTCTCTCTGTGTGTGTGTCTGTGTGTGTGTGAGAGAAGCGTGCTCCTCAGCCTTAAGTGTCCCTCATTAGCTTCTGAGATGGAGCGATCAGATAAGACACTCGAGGAAGGTGTCGTCACGTGTATTTGTAAAGCAGAGGTCCTCTGAGTTGGTGTCAGGTACGGTCTGAATAAGGAGGAAGTGGTCGTAGCTGAGCAAGGAGAGGTCCTCTGAGTTGGTGCCAGGTACGGGCGGAATAAGGAGGAAGTAGTCGTAGCTGAGCAAGCAGAGGGACGTCCTTTACACCTGAGCTAAAGGCAGTTGACCCTCGTGCTTAGCAGGATGTCCTGGAAGAACCATTACCTTATCATTAACCTTCATAGATACATTATCTCCAGCAGTAATATGAGGAAGCAGTTAGTCCACTCGACACTGAAAGTGAGGGACGTGACATCGCCACGAGCCGCAAGATGAACCTCAGATACGACGACAATAGTAAAAAAATAAAAATTAAATTAGAAGTCTCATTATTTAACGAGGCTGGTCAGTTAAGAACAAATTCATATTTATAATGACGGCCTACCCCCGGCCAAACCCTAACCCGGACGACACTGGGCGTGGGACTCCCAATCACGGCCCGGTTGTGATACAGCCTGGATTCGAACCAGGGTGTCTGTAGTGACGCCTCTAGCACTGAGATGCAGTGTATTAGACCGCTGTGATATGGCCTGGATTCGAACCAGGGTGTCTGTAGTGACGCCTCTAGCACTGAGATGCAGTGTATTAGACCGCTGTGATACGGCCTGGATTCGAACCAGGGTGTCTGTAGTGACGCCTCTAGCACTGAGATGCAGTGTATTAGACCACTGTGATACGGCCTGGATTCGAACCAAGGTGTCTGTAGTAACGCCTCTAGCACTGAGATGCAGTGTATTAGACCGCTGTGATACGGCCTGGATTCGAACCAGGGTGTCTGTAGTAACGCCTCTAGCACTGAGATGCAGTGTATTAGACCGCGGTGATACGGCCTGGATTCGAACCAGGGTGTCTGTAGTGACGCCTCTAGCACTGAGATGCAGTGTATTAGACCGCTGTGATACGGCCTGGATTCGAACCAGGGTGTCTGTAGTAACGCCTCTAGCACTGAGATGCTGTGATACGGCCTGGATTCGAACCAGGGTGTCTGTAGTAACGCCTCTAGCACTGAGATGCAGTGTATTAGACCGCTGTGATACGGCCTGGATTCGAACCAGGGTGTCTGTAGTAACGCCTCTAGCACTGAGATGCAGTGATACGGCCTGGATTCGAACCAGGGTGTCTGTAGTAACGCCTCTAGCACTGAGATGCAGTGTATTAGACCGCTGTGATACGGCCTGGATTCGAACCAGGGTGTCTGTAGTGACGCCTCTAGCACTGAGATGCAGTGTATTAGACCGCTGTGATACGGCCTGGATTCGAACCAAGGTGTCTGTAGTAACGCCTCTAGCACTGAGATGCAGTGTATTAGACCGCTGTGATACGGCCTGGATTCGAACCAGGGTGTCTGTAGTAACGCCTCTAGCACTGAGATGCAGTGTATTAGACCGCGGTGATACGGCCTGGATTCAAACCAGGGTGTCTGTAGTGACGCCTCTAGCACTGAGATGCAGTGTATTAGACCGCTGTGATACGGCCTGGATTCGAACCAAGGTGTCTGTAGTAACGCCTCTAGCACTGAGATGCAGTGTATTAGACCGCTGTGATACGGCCTGGATTCGAACCAGGGTGTCTGTAGTAACGCCTCTAGCACTGAGATGCAGTGTATTAGACCGCTGTGATACGGCCTGGATTCGAACCAGGGTGTCTGTAGTGACGCCTCTAGCACTGAGATGCAGTGTATTAGACCGCTGTGATACGGCCTGGATTCGAACCAAGGTGTCTGTAGTAACGCCTCTAGCACTGAGATGCAGTGTATTAGACCGTGGTGATACGGCCTGGATTCGAACCAGGGTGTCTGTAGTGACGCCTCTAGCACTGAGATGCAGTGTATTAGACCGCTGTGATACGGCCTGGATTCGAACCAGGGTGTCTGTAGTGACGCCTCTAGCACTGAGATGCAGTGTATTAGACCGCTGTGATACGGCCTGGATTCGAACCAAGGTGTCTGTAGTAACGCCTCTAGCACTGAGATGCAGTGTATTAGACCGTGGTGATACGGCCTGGATTCGAACCAGGGTGTCTGTAGTGACGCCTCTAGCACTGAGATGCAGTGTATTAGACCGTGGTGATACGGCCTGGATTCGAACCAGGGTGTCTGTAGTGACGCCTCTAGCACTGAGATGCAGTGTATTAGACCGCTGTGATACGGCCTGGATTCGAACCAGGGTGTCTGTAGTAACGCCTCTAGCACTGAGATGCTGTGTGTATTACGGCCTGGATTCGAACCAGGGTGTCTGTAGTAACGCCTCTAGCACTGAGATGCAGTGTATTAGACCGTGGTGATACGGCCTGGATTCGAACCAGGGTGTCTGTAGTGACGCCTCACTGAGCACTGAGATGCAGTGTATTAGATACACTGAGATGCTGTGATACGGCCTGGATTCGAACCAGGGTGTCTGTAGTAACGCCTCTAGCACTGAGATGCAGTGTATTAGACCGCTGTGATACGGCCTGGATTCGAACCAGGGTGTCTGTAGTGACGCCTCTAGCACTGAGATGCTGTGATACGGCCTGGATTCGAACCAGGGTGTCTGTAGTAACGCCTCTAGCACTGAGATGCAGTGTATTAGACCGCTGTGATACGGCCTGGATTCGAACCAGGGTGTCTGTAGTGACGCCTCTAGCACTGAGATGCTGTGATACGGCCTGGATTCGAACCAGGGTGTCTGTAGTAACGCCTCTAGCACTGAGATGCAGTGTATTAGACCGCTGCGCCACTCAGGGAGCCATGAAGACCTCGACACTGACTATTTCATATGACTCATGTAGCAGTAGTATCTAGTACAACGTAGTAACTATAGCCTGGCTTTCATTCACTGGCAGAAGTAGTGAAATAAATAACTCCCTCAACATATTCTGAACATTACATGATACTAGGACCAACAACATGGATTCAAAATGGCTTCCAAGTTTCATCATTGTATGTTTTGGGTATTAACGGGAAAATATGGCCGTTATTTCGATGTCTTGAAACGTTTGTTTTGGATGATGAGGTTTAAAAAATCCGGACAACGACTATGGTTAGGCTCTCTCATGTGCTGTCTGGTAAACTGTTATATGACATTGTAGAATACATTGAGTAATGTAAACCTACATTGAGTTGTAAACGTACATTGAGTAATGTATGTTGAGTAATGTAAACCTACATTGAGTTGTAAACCTATATTGAGTTGTAAACCTACATTGAGTTGTAAACCTGGCATTGAGTTGTAAACCTACATTGAGTTGTAAACCTACATTGAGTTGTAAACATTGATACTATGTAAACCTACATTGAGTTGTAAACCTACATTGAGTTGTAAACCAAGTTTCATCATTGAGTTGTAAACCTACATTGAGTAATGTAAACCTACATTGAAACGTTTGTAATGTAAACCTGAGTAATGTAAACATTGAGTTGTAAACCTACATTGAGTTGTAAACCTACATTGAGTTGTAAACCTTGAGTTGTAAACCTACATTGAGTTAGTAAACCTACATTGAGTACATGTAAACTGTTATTGAGTTGTAAATACATTGAGTAATGTAAACCTACATTGAGTTGTAAACCTACATTGAGTAATGTAAACCTACATTGAGTAATGTAAACCTACATTGAGTTGTAAACCTACATTGAGTTGTAAACCTACATTGAGTTGTAAACCTACATTGAGTTGTAAACCTACATTGAGTTGTAAACCTACATTGAGTTGTAAACCTACATTGAGTTGTAAACCTACATTGAGTAATGTAAACCTACATTGAGTTGTAAACCTACATTGAGTAATGTAAACCTACATTGAGTTGTAAACCTACATTGAGTTGTAAACGTACATTGAGTTGTAAACCTACATTGAGTTGTAAACGTACATTGAGTAATGCAAACCTACATTGAGTTGTAAACCTACATTGAGTAATGTAAACCTACATTGAGTAATGTAAACCTACATTGAGTAATGTAAACCTACATTGAGTTGTAAACCTACATTGAGTTGTAAACCTACATTGAGTTGTAAACCTACATTGAGTTGTAAACCTGTAAACCTACATTGAGTTGTAAACCTACATTGAGTTGTAAACCTACATTGAGTTGTAAACCTACATTGAGTTGTAAACCTACATTGAGTTGTAAACCTACATTGAGTTGTAAACCTACATTGAGTTGTAAACCTACATTGAGTAATGTAAACCTACATTGAGTTGTAAACCTACATTGAGTTGTAAACCTACATTGAGTTGTAAACCTACATTGAGTTGTAAACCTACATTGAGTAATGTAAACCTACATTGAGTAATGTAAACCTACATTGAGTTGTAAACCTACATTGAGTTGTAAACCTACATTGAGTTGTAAACGTACATTGAGTTGTAAACGTACATTGAGTAATGTAAACCTACATTGAGTTGTAAACGTACATTGAGTTGTAAACCTATTGAGTTGTAAACCTACATTGAGTTGTAAACCTACATTGAGTTGTAAACCTACATTGAGTTGTAAACCTACATTGAGTTGTAAACCTACATTGAGTTGTAAACCTACATTGAGTTGTAAACCTACATTGAGTTGTAAACCTACATTGAGTTGTAAACCTACATTGAGTAAACCTACATTGAGTTGTAAACCTACATTGAGTTGTAAACCTACATTGAGTTGTAAACTACATTGAGTTGTAAACTACATTGAGTTGTAAACCTACATTGAGTTGTAAACCTACATTGAGTTGTAAACCTACATTGAGTTGTAAACCTTGAGTTGTAAACCTACATTGAGTTGTAAACCTGTAAACCTACATTGAGTTGTAAACCTTGAGTTGTAAACCTACATTGAGTTGTAAACCTACATTGAGTTGTAAACCTACATTGAGTTGTAAACCTACATTGAGTTGTAAACCTACATTGAGTTGTAAACCTACATTGAGTTGTAAACCTACATTGAGTTGTAAACCTGAGTTGTAAACCTACATTGAGTTGTAAACCTACATTGAGTTGTAAACCTACATTGAGTAAACCTGTAAACCTACATTGAGTAATGTAAACCTACATTGAGTTGTAAACCTACATTGAGTTGTAAACCTACATTGAGTTGTAAACCTACATTGAGTTGTAAACGTACATTGAGTTGTAAACCTACATTGAGTTGTAAACCTATATTGAGTTGTAAACCTACATTGAGTAATGTAAACCTACATTGAGTTGTAAACCTACATTGAGTTGTAAACCTACATTGAGTTGTAAACCTACATTGAGTTGTAAACCTACATTGAGTTGTAAACCTACATTGTAAACCTACATTGAGTTGTAAACCTACATTGAGTTGTAAACCTACATTGAGTTGTAAACGTACATTGAGTTGTAAACCTACATTGAGTTGTAAACCTACATTGAGTAATGTAAACCTACATTGAGTAATGTAAACCTACATTGAGTAATGTAAACCTACATTGAGTTGTAAACCTACATTGAGTTGTAAACCTACATTGAGTTGTAAACGTACATTGAGTAATGTAAACCTACATTGAGTTGTAAACCTACATTGAGTTGTAAACCTACATTGAGTAATGTAAACGTCTGATACCGAGTCGAACAGCTGGTAGAATGTGGATAGACTGTCTCCTGTCCAATGGGGTTTTTAAATCACAGCAGATAGATTGTTTTTTCTTCTCCACAACCCCAAAGCAGAGATTCTAATGTTTGTGTCGTCACGCTACGTTAGCAACACAGTCCCGCTCTGTCAGAAATGTCAGCAGTCCAAACAGTAACAGCCCAGGGCTGTTAGGTGAACACGTTACATCTCCGCTCGCATGGCGTAACATCCATTCCTCATGTAGTCAATGTGTCAAAGTGCATTTAGTCTGGAGACGTTTGCCCTTTAGACGTGATGTGGAATGTTCTGCTGAAAAACCATGTCGCACGTGATAAAACAGTAGAGAAACTGGGAGGCCATGATTACACATGATAAAACAGTAGAGAAACCGGGAGGCCATGATTACACATGATAAAACAGTAGAGAAACTGGGAGGCCATGATTACATATGATAAAACAGTAGAGAAACTGGGAGGCCATGATTACACATGATAAAACAGTAGAGAAACTGGGAGGCCATGATTACACATGATAAAACAGTAGAGAAACTGGGAGGCCATGATTACACATGATAAAACAGTAGAGAAACTGGGAGGCCATGATTACACATGATAAAACAGTAGAGAAACTAGGAGGCCATGATTACACATGATAAAACAGTAGAGAAACTGGGAGGCCATGATTACACATGATAAAACAGTAGAGAAACTGGGAGGCCATGATTACACATGATAAAACAGTAGAGAAACTGGGAGGCCATGATTACACATGATAAAACAGTAGAGAAACTGGGAGGTCATGATTACACATGATAAAACAGTAGAGAAACTGGGAGGCCATGATTACACATGATAAAACAGTAGAGAAACTGGGAGGCCATGATTACACATGATAAAACAGTAGAGAAACTGGGAGGCCATGATTACACGTGATAAAACAGTAGAGAAACTGGGAGGCCATGATTACACGTGATAAAACAGTAGAGAAACTGGGAGGCCATTATTACACATGATAAAACAGTAGAGAAACCGGGAGGCCATGATTACACATGATAAAACAGTAGAGAAACTGGGAGGCCATGATTACACATGATAAAACAGTAGAGAAACTGGGAGGCCATGATTACACATGATAAAACAGTAGAGAAACTGGGAGGCCATGATTACACATGATAAAACAGTAGAGAAACTGGGAGGCCATGATTACATATGATAAAACAGCAGAGAAACTGGGAGGCCATAATTACACATGATAAAACAGTAGAGAAACCGGGAGGCCATGATTACACATGATAAAACAGTAGAGAAACTGGGAGGCCATGATTACACATGATAAAACAGTAGAGAAACTGGGAGGCCATGATTACACATGATAAAACAGTAGAGAAACTGGGAGGCCATGATTACACATGATAAAACAGTAGAGAAACTGGGAGGCCATTAATACACATGATAAAACAGTAGAGAAACTGGGAGGCCATGATTACATATGATAAAACAGTAGAGAAACTGGGAGGCCATGATTACATATGATAAAACAGTAGAGAAACTGGGACAGGAAACAAATGGAACATGTATATTTCACAGACAACGACATGTCAGAAGCAAGGGAGAGAGAAAGTGACGGCCGAGACATTGACAGTGTTTCTCCTAAAGGAGAAAAGAGACAAGGTACACTATATATACAGCAGTATGGGAACGCCCCTTGAAATGAGTCGATTCGGCTACTTCAGCCATAACCGTGGGTGACAGGTGTATAAAATTGAGCACACAGCCATGTAATCTCCATAGACAAACATTGTCAATAGAATGGCCGTACTGAAGAGCTCAGTGACTTTCAACGTGGCAACGTCATAGGATACCACCTTTCCAACAAGTCAGTTCGTCGAATTTCTACCCGGTCAACTGTAAGTGCTGTTATTGTGAAGAGATAACGTCTAGGAGCAACAACGGCTCAGACGTGAAGTGGTAGGCCACACAAGCTCACAGAACGCGACTGCCCGAGTGCTCAAACGCACCGTGCGTAAAAATCGTTTGTCCTCGGTTTCAACACTCACTACCGAGTTCCAAACTGCCTCTGGAAGCAACGTCAGCACAATAACTGTTTGTCGGGAGCTTCATGAAATGTGTTTCCATGGCCGAGCAGCCGCACACAAGCCTAAGATCACCATGCTCAATGCCAAGCCTAAGAGCAACGCCAACCGTCGGCTGGAGTGGTGTAAAGCTCGCCACCATTGGACTCTGGAACAGTGGAAACGCGTTCTTAGTTCCAATGAAGGGAAATCTTAATGCATGAAATTACATTATAGATGATTCTGTTCTTCCAAATTTGTGGCAACAGTTTGGGGAAGGCCCTTTCCTATTTCGGCACTCGGGAGATATGTGTGTGTATATGTAGATGTGTATATGTGTATATATGCCTGCCTGCCTGCCTGCCTGTCTGTGTGCGCGTGTGTGTGTGTGTGTGTGTGTGTGTGTGTGTGTGTGTGTGTGTGTATATATATATATATGTATATATATATATATCTGTGTGTGTGTGTGTGAACGCTACCTGCCACAATGCGTAGTGCCAACTGTAAAGTTTGGCGGAGGATTAATAATGTTCTGGGGCTGTTTTTTCTGGTTTGGGCCCCTTATTTCCAGTGAAGGGAAATCTTAACGCTACAGCATACAATGACCTTCTAGATGATTCCGTTCTTCCAACGTTGTGGCAGCAGTTTGGGGAAGGCCCTTTCCTGTTTCAGCATGACAATGCCCCCGTGCACAAAGCGAGGTCCATACAGAAATGGTTTGTTGAGATCTGTGTGTAAGAACTTGACTGGCCTGCACAGAGCCCTGACCTCAACCCTATCAAACACCTTTGGGCCTAATCTCCCAACATCAGTGCCCCAGACCTCACTAATGCTCTTGTGGCTGAATGGAAGCAAGTCCCTGCAGCAATGTTCCAACATCTAGTGGAAAGCCTTCCCAGAAGAGTGGAGGCTGTTATAGCAGCAATGTTCCAACATCTAGTGGAAAGCCTTCCCAGAAGAGTGGAGGCTGTTATAGCAGCAATGTTCCAACATCTAGTGGAAAGCCTTCCCGGAAGAGTGGAGGCTGTTATAGCAGCAATGTTCCAATGTTCATCTAGTGGAAAGCCTTCCCGGAAGAGTGGAGGCTGTTATAGCAGCAGAGGGGAGACCAACTCCATATTAATGCTCATGATTTTGGAATGAGATATTAGACGAGCAGGTGAACAAATATTATTGGTCATGTAGAGTATGTTAGATATTCCCTGACAACAGTATGTGATTGGTTCTTACACATAAGAACGGATCCTAAAATAGCTGTTGTCCACGACAGAGACACAACTCTGTGTGCCAGTCCCCTGGGTTTACAGGAGTTGAGGCCCAGAGAGAGAGAGAGAGAGGAGAGAGGAGAGAGGAGAGAGAGAGGAGAGAGGAGAGAGAGAGGAGAGAGAAGAGAGAGAGAGAGAGAGAGAGAGAGAGAGAGAGAGCGAGAGAGGAGCGAGAGAGCGAGAGAGCGAGAGAGCGGAGAGAGAGAGAGAGAGAGAGGAGAGAGAGAGAGCGGAGTGAGAGAGGAGAGAGAGAGAGAGAGAGAGAGAGAGAGAGAGAGGAGAGAGAGGAGAGAGAGCGAGAGAAAGCGAGAGAGAGAGCGAGAGAGAGCGAGAGAGAGCGAGAGAGAGCGAGGTGGAGAGAGAGGAGAGAGCGAGAGAGAGAGAGAGAGAGAGAGAGAGAGAGGTGGAGAGAGAGGAGAGGAGAGCGAGAGAGAGTGAGGTGGAGAGAGAGAGAGAGCGAGAGAGAGAGATTCCTCAATTGTCTCCTTAACTCAGGGAGATGTATGTTTAGGTCTCTCCTATACGGTTCATTATTCAGACGATCTGTACAGGACCTTGCCAGGTCGCTGGGGGATAAGGAGGAGGGTGGAGAGGGGAAGGAGGTGGAGGACACAGCTCGCCAGGGAGATAAGGAGGAGGGTGGAGAGGGGAAGGAGGTGGAGGACACGGCTCGCCAGGGAGATAAGGAGGAGGGGTGGAGAGGGGAATGAGGTGGAGGACACGGCTCGCCAGGGAGATAAGGAGGAGGGGTGGAGAGGGGAAGGAGGTGGAGGACACGGATCGCCAGGGAGATAAGGAGGAGGGGTGGAGAGGGGAAGGAGGTGGAGGACACGGCTCGCCTTTGAGGAAAAGTGGATGCCTGGTGGCCAAGATCCGCCCTGATGTCCTCTCAGACATCCCAAGAGCACAGCTGTGGCCGGGGCATGCAGAGTGGTGTGTGTGTGTGGCCTGCCTACGCATGTGAGGCCGGGCTACCTAATTTATATCACCTGTGTCTGACAGGAAGAGCTGTGACTAAACTGTATATCGCCTGTGTCTGACAGGAAGAGCTGTGACTAAACTGTATATCGCCTGTGTCTGACAGGAAGAGCTGTGACTAAACTGTATATCGCCTGTGTCTGACAGGAAGAGCTGTGACTAAACTGTATATCGCCTGTGTCTGACAGGAAGAGCTGTGACTAAACTGTATATCACCTGTGTCTGACAGGAAGAGCTGTGACTAAACTGTATATCACCTGTGTCTGACAGGAAGAGCTGTGACTAAACTGTATATCGCCTGTGTCTGACAGGAAGAGCTGTGACTAAACTGTATATCGCCTGTGTCTGACAGGAAGAGCTGTGACTAAACTGTATATCACCTGTGTCTGACAGGAAGAGCTGTGACTAAACTGTATATCACCTGTGTCTGACAGGAAGAGCTGTGACTAAACTGTATATCACCTGTGTCTGACAGGAAGAGCTGTGACTAAACTGTATATCGCCTGTGTCTGACAGGAAGAGCTGTGACTAGACTGTATATTGCCAGGGCAGCATGTGTATAAGTATACTGTTCATTTGAATATCAACTCCTCTAGTTAGGGGACCAATAGCGGTTCTGGACCGGTTCCCTGACTGACATTGTTGTGTACAGAGCGCTCTGTGAACTGCACAATGTCAATTGCTTTACAGTCAGCGAAACAGCTGAGTCTCCTGTTCAGCTGGCGCTGGCCGCCAGGAGCTGAGATGGAGTGGGAGATCTGCCATCTCATTTGCATAGGGAGTGACGTGCAACATTTTCTGGCCAAATCGATTTCCTCTGGACGCGAGTCCCACGTGTCATATTAAAGAGGAGAGCAGCAGTATCGGTCTCATCTCACCTCTCAGATTTTAAACTTTCAACATGGAACAAAAATAATAATAGTAATTCAGTAGAATGGAACCAAAACCACTTTCTCTTGGTCACAGAGGGATGAAATCGCTTCACGCTTAAAGCTTGTAACAAGTCTTCAGAGGACAGAACATTCTCTGTCCTCAGTTCTATGAGAGAGATGTGAAGGAGAGAGAGAACAGAGAGAGAGATGTGAAGGAGAGAGAGAACAGAGAGAGAGATGTGAAGGAGAGAGAGAACAGAGAGAGAGATGTGAAGGAGAGAGAGAACAGAGAGAGAGATGTGAAGGAGAGAGAGAACAGAGAGAGATGTGAAGGAGAGAGAGAACAGAGAGAGAGATGTGAAGGAGAGAGAGAACAGAGAGAGATGTGAAGGAGAGAGAGAACAGAGAGAGATGTGAAGGAGAGAGAGAACAGAGAGAGATGTGAAGGAGAGAGAGAACAGAGAGAGATGTGAAGGAGAGAGAGAACAGAGAGAGATGTGAAGGAGAGAGAGAACAGAGAGAGATGTGAAGGAGAGAGAGAACAGAGAGAGAGATGTGAAGGAGAGAGAGAACAGAGAGAGATGAAGGAGAGAGAGAACAGAGAGAGATGTGAAGGAGAGAGATGTGAAGGAGAGAGAGAACAGAGAGAGATGTGAAGGAGAGAGATGTGAAAGAGAGAGAACAGAGAGATGTGAAGGAGAGAGAGAGCAGAGAGATGTGAAGGAGAGAGAGAACAGAGAGAGATATATAGATGTGAAGGAGAGAGAGAACAGAGAGAGATATATAGATGTGAAGGGGAGAGAGATGTGAAGGAGAGCGAGAGAGAGAGAGAGATGAAGAAGAGCGAGAGAGATGTGGAGATCGAGAGAGAGAGAGAGAGAGAGAGAGATGTGAAGGAGAGAGAGAGATGTGAATGAGAGTGAGAGAGAGAGTTGTGAAAGTGAGAGAGAGATAGACGTGAAGGAGAGCGAGAGATGTGAAGGATAGCGAGAGAGATGTGAAGGATAGCGAGAGAGAGAGAGATGTAAAGGAGAGCGAGAGAGAGAGAGATGGTGAAGGAGAGAGAGTGAGACATGTGATGGAGAGAGAGATGTGAAGGAGAGAGAGAGAGATGTGAAGGAGAGAGAAAACATCGAGATGTGAATGAGAGAGAGAACAGAGAGAGATGTGAAGGAGAGAGAGAACAGAGAGAGAGATGTGAAGGAGAGAGAGAACAGAGAGAGATGTGAAGGAGAGAGAGAACAGAGAGAGATGTGAAGGAGAGAAGAACAGAGAGGGAGATGTGAAGGAGAGAGAGAACAGAGAGAGATGTGAAGGAGAGAGAGAACAGAGAGAGATGTGAAGGAGAGAGAGAACAGAGAGAGATGTGAAGGAGAGAGAGAACAGAGAGAGATGTGAAGGAGAGAGAGAACAGAGAGAGATGTGAAGGAGAGAGATGTGAAGGAGAGAGAGAACAGAGAGAGATGTGAAGGAGAGAGATGTGAAGGAGAGAGAGAACAGAGAGAGATGTGAAGGAGAGAGATGTGAAAGAGAGAGAACAGAGAGATGTGAAGGAGAGAGAGAGCAGAGAGATGTGAAGGAGAGAGAGAACAGAGAGAGATATATAGATGTGAAGGAGAGAGAGAACAGAGAGAGATATATAGATGTGAAGGGGAGAGAGATGTGAAGGAGAGCGAGAGAGAGAGAGAGATGAAGAAGAGCGAGAGAGATGTGGAGATCGAGAGAGAGAGAGAGAGAGAGATGTGAAGGAGAGAGAGAGATGTGAAGGAGAGAGAGAGATGTGAATGAGAGTGAGAGAGAGAGTTGTGAAAGTGAGAGAGAGATAGACGTGAAGGAGAGCGAGAGATGTGAAGGATAGCGAGAGAGATGTGAAGGATAGCGAGAGAGAGAGAGATGTGAAGGAGAGCGAGAGAGAGAGAGATGGTGAAGGAGAGAGAGTGAGACATGTGATGGAGAGAGAGATGTGAAGGAGAGAGAGAGAGATGTGAAGGAGAGAGAAAACATCGAGATGTGAATGAGAGAGAGAACAGAGAGAGATGTGAATGAGAGAGAGAACAGAGAGAGATATATAGATGTGAAGGGGAGAGAGATGTGAAGGAGAGAGAGATGTGAAGGAGAGCGAGAGAGAGAGAGGGAGATGAAGGAGAGAGAGTGAGACATGTGATGGAGAGAGAGATGTGAAGGAGAGAGAGAGATGTGAAGGAGAGAGAAAACATCGAGATGTGAATGAGAGAGAGAACAGAGAGAGATGTGAATGAGAGAGAGAACAGAGAGAGATATATAGATGTGAAGGGGAGAGAGATGTGAAGGAGAGAGAGAGATGTGAAGGAGAGCGAGAGAGATGTGAGAGGGAGATGAAGGAGAGAGAGATGGATGATAGAGAGAGATGATGAAGGAGAGCGAGAGAGAGATGTGAAGGAGCTCGAGAGAGATGTGAAGGAGATGAGAAGGAAGAGAGCGAGAGAGAGATGTAAGATGAAGGAGAAACGAGAGATAGACGTGAAGGAGATCAGAGAGATCCATCTCTCCATCTGGAGAGCGAGAGAGAGATGTGAAGGATAGCGAGAGAGAGATGTGAAGGATAACTGAGCGAGAGAGAGAGAGATGTGAAGGAGAGCTCTGAGAGAGAGATGGAGAGTGAGAGAGAGATGTGAAGGAGAGAGAGTGAGAGATGTGATGGAGAGAGAGATGTGAAGGAGAGAGAGAGAGATGTGATGGAGAGAGATGTGAAGGAGAGAGAGATAGATGTGAAGGAGAGAGATAATAGAGAGAGAGATGTGAAGGAGAGAGAGAGACGTGAAGGAGAGAGATTGTAAGATGAGGCAGTGGCCTGGACACCCCATCAACACTATCCATCTCTCCATCTGGGCAGTTTATTGAAGGGACCACATTCTTGCACTCTCTCTCTGAGATAGACACACACACACTCTCTCTCTGAGATAGACACACACACACACACACACTCTCTCTGAGATAGACACACACACACACACTCTCTCTCTGAGATAGACACACACACACACTCTCTGAGATAGACACACACACACACTCTCTGAGATAGACACACACACACACACTCTCTGAGATAGACACACACACACACTCTCTGAGATAGACACACACACACTCTCTCTCTGAGATAGACACACACTCTCTCTGAGATAGACACACACACACTCTCTCTCTGAGATAGACACACACTCTCTCTGAGATAGACACACACTCTCTCTGAGATAGACACACACTCTCTCTGAGATAGACACACACTCTCTCTCTGAGATAGACACACACTCTCTCTCTGAGATAGACACACTCTCTCTCTCTGAGATAGACACACTCTCTCTCTCTGAGATAGACACACTCTCTCTCTCTGAGATAGACACACTCTCTCTCTCTCTGAGATAGACACACACTCTCTCTCTGAGACACACTCACAAACCAGCGGACAGGAAAGTAGACTTACGCCGAGGTCGGGCTGCACGAAAGGGGCAAAATAATTCATAGGACCTTTTGGATCAAATATAGGCGATTTTACTTGCAATTCTAGAACAGAACAGTTGGATAAAACTGTTGGAATCCTAGAACTAGAATGATCATTCTCATTTGACAGTGTGTATACAGAGGGCCCGAGGAATGCAGTTTTGTCGGCATGACAACGAATGAAAAGGGGACTAAGCACACTGGACAATAATAGAAACACAACATGTAGAGTGTTGGTCACATGGTTCATGAGCTGAAATAAAAAGACCCCAGAAATGTTCCATGAGCATAAAAAGCTTATTTCTCTCAAATGTTGTGCACAAATTTGTTTACATGCCTGTTAGTGAGCATTTCTCCTGTGCCAAGATAATCCATCCACTTGACATGTGTGGCATATCAAGAATCTGATTAAACAGCATGGTCACTACACAGGTGCACCTTGTGCTGGGGACAATAAAATACCACTAAAATGTACAGTTTTATCAAACAACAAAATGTCACTTGTCTCAAGTTGAGGGAATGTGCAATTGACATGCTGACTGCAGGAATGTCCAGCAGAACTTTTGCCAGACAATTACGTGTTCATTTCTCTACCATAAGCTACCTAACTTTGTTTTAGATCATTTGTCAGTGCGTCCAACCAGCCTCATAACCACAGAGTACCTTGTAACCACTTCAGCCCAGGACCTCCACACATACTGTTTCTATTTCTTAAAGAATATTATTGAATTGTTGTCGAGGGGTTCCGCTAGCGGAATGTTGTCGAGGGTTCCGCTAGCGGAATGTTGTCGAGGGTTCCGCTAGCGGAATGTTGTCGAGGGGTTCCGCTAGCGGAATGTTGTCGAGGTTCCGCTAGCGGAATGTTCGAGGTTCGCTAGCGGAATGTTGTCGAGGGGTTCCGCGGCGGAATGTTGTCGAGGGTTCCGCTAGCGGAATGTTGTCGAGGTTCCGCTAGCGGAATGTTGTCGAGGGTTCCGCTAGCGGAATGTTGTCGAGGGGTTCCGCTAGCGGAATGTTGTCGAGGTTCCGCTAGCGGAATGTTTGTCGAGGTTCCGCTAGCGGAATGTTGTCGAGGTTCGGTTAGCGGAATGTTGTCGAGGGGTTTGGTTAGCGGAATGTTGTCGAGCTCCGTCACGTCTAGTCAGCTCCAGTCAGCTCAGTCAGCTCCGTCAGCTCCGTCAGGTCCAGTCAGCTCAGTCAGGTCCAGTCAGCTCAGTCAGGTTAGGTCCAGTCAGGTCAGGTCAGTCAGTTCCAGTCAGTTCAGTCAGGTCCAGTCAGCTCAGTCAGGTCAGTCAGGTCAGGTCCAGTCAGGTCAGTCAGGTCCAGTCAGGTCAGGTCCAGTCAGGTCCAGTCAGGTCAGTCAGGTCCAGTCAGGTCCGTCAGGTCCAGTCAGCTCAGTCAGGTCCAGTCAGGTCCAGTCAGCTCAGTCAGGTCCAGTCAGGTCCAGTCAGGTCCAGTCAGGTCAGTCAGGTCCAGTCAGCTCAGTCAGCTCAGTCAGCTCCGTCAGGTCAGTCAGCTCCAGTCAGCTCCAGTCAGCTCCGTCAGGTCCAGTCAGGTCCAGTCAGGTCCAGTCAGGTCAGTCAGGTCCAGTCAGGTCCAGTCAGGTCCAGTCAGGTCAGTCAGGTCAGTCCAGTCAGGTCAGTCAGCTCCGTCAGGTCCAGTCAGGTCCAGTCAGGTCCAGTCAGGTCAGTCAGGTCAGGTCCAGTCAGGTCCAGTAATAACATGTAAAAGTATAAAAATGAGTGTTACAGATGGGCTCAGTGTCGTCTCAAATATATCACAGCTTTTTTTTTTGCGATTTGGAAAGAGTGTGCATGTCCATATCGCAATTTAGATTAAAATGTAATTAATGGTGGAGCTCTACAACACCTTGTTAATTCTTACTGGTGCTCTGACAACGGTCTGCTCAGGAAGCATGACGCCGCAGCCTGGGAGAGAGAGAGGGAACTAACAAGGCTGTGTGTGTGTGTGTGTGTGTGTGTTCGAGATGGAGCGTATGCTTTCCACCAGTCCTCCCCCATAATGTCATCGTCGAAGTGAATTCGCCGGCACCCACTACACGTACTGTCGTCATGGTAACGGACTATGCGTTGGAATTAAACATTTTTTAAAAACACGTCAACATACAGTATCAACGAACCGATTAGCTTCAGATCGATACGTGTTTTACATAACAATAGAGATATAACTTCATGGATCAATAAAACGAATTACATGTGAGAGGAACTTACTGTCAATCAATATCCTGAACCAATCTAAAGAATATTACCACTAGACCATCCAATGAGAAGTCTGTCTGTCTGTCTGTCTGTGTCTGTCTGTCTGTCTGTCTGTCTGTCTGCCTGCCTGCCTGCCTGCCTGCCTGCCTGTCTGTCTGTCTGTCTGTCTGCCTGTCTGCCTGTCTGTCTGCCTGTCTGTCTGCCTGTCTGTCTGCCTGTCTGTCTGCCTGTCTGTCTGCCTGTCTGTCTGCCTGTCTGCCTACCTGTCTGCCTACCTGTCTGCCTGTCTGTCTGCTACCTGTCTGTCTGTCTGCCTACCTGTCTGCCTACCTGTCTGCCTACCTGTATGTCTGCCTGTCTGTCTGCCTGTCTGCCTGCCTGTCTGTCTGCCTATTACATGGATTTATTATGATGGTGTAGGCTATATTACATTGATTTATTGTGATGGTGTAGACTATATTACATGGATTTATTGTGATGGTGTAGGTAGACTATATTACATGGATTTATTGTGATGGTGTATACTATATTACATGGATGTATTGTGATGGTGTAGGTAGACTATATTACATGGATTTATTGTGGTGGTGTAGGTAGACTATATTACATGGATTTATTGTGGTGGTGTAGGTAGTGATGGTGTAGGTAGACTATATTACATGGATTTATTGTGGTGGTGTAGGTAGACTATATTACATGGATTTATTGTGATGGTGTAGGTAGACTATATTACATGGATTTATTGTGGTGGTGTAGGTAGACTATATTACATGGATTTATTGTGGTGGTGTAGGTAGACTATATTACATGGATTTATTGTGATGGTGTAGGTAGACTATATTACATGGATTTATTGTGATGGTGTAGGTAGACTATATTACATGGATTTATTGTGATGGTGTAGGTAGACTATACTACATGGATTTATTGTGATGGTGTAGGTAGACTATATTACATGGATTTATTGTGATGGTGTAGGTAGACTATACTACATGGATTTATTGTGATGGTGTAGGTAGACTATATTACATGGATTTATTGTGATGGTGTAGGTAGACTATATTACATGGATTTATTGTGATGGTGTAGACTATATTACATGGATTTATTGTGATGGTGTAGGTAGACTATATTACATGGATTTATTGTGAT
Source organism: Oncorhynchus tshawytscha (assembly GCF_018296145.1). NCBI lineage: Eukaryota > Metazoa > Chordata > Actinopteri > Salmoniformes > Salmonidae > Oncorhynchus > Oncorhynchus tshawytscha. The sequence goes on along the minus strand of NW_024609009.1, from coordinate 45,307 downwards.
GGTGTAGGTAGACTATATTACATGGATTTATTGTGATGGTGTAGACTATATTACATGGATTTATTGTGATGGTGTAGGTAGACTATATTACATGGATTTATTGTGATGGTGTAGGTAGACTATATTACATGGATTTATTGTGATGGTGTAGGTAGACTATATTACATGGATTTATTGTGATGGTGTAGGTAGACTATATTACATGGATTTATTGTGATGGTGTTTAGGTAGACTATACTACATGGATTTATTGTGATGGTGTAGGTAGACTATATTACATGGATTTATTGTGATGGTGTAGGTAGACTATATTACATGGATTTATTGTGATGGTGTAGACTATATTACATTGATTTATTGTGATGGTGTAGGTAGACTATATTACATGGATGTATTGTGATGGTGTAGGTAGACTATACTACATGGATTTATTGTGATGGTGTAGACTATATTACATGGATTTATTGTGATGGTGTAGGTAGACTATATTACATGGATTTATTGTGATGGTGTAGGTAGACTATATTACATGGATTTATTGTGATGGTGTAGACTATATTACATGGAATTATTGTGATGGTGTAGGTAGACTATATTACATGTATTTATTGTGATGGTGTAGGTAGACTATTACATGGATTTATTGTGATGGTATAGACTATATTACATGGATTGATTGTGATGGTGTAGGTAGACTATATTACATGGATTTATTGTGATGGTGTAGGTAGACTATATTACATGGATTTATTGTGATGGTGTAGGTAGACTATATTACATGGATTTATTGTGATGGTGTAGGTAGACTATATTACATGGATTTATTGTGATGGTGTAGACTATATTTATTAGGCTGTTTCAACTGTAGATGTTAAGTTCTGTATCGGTGGTTTAGAGGCTATGAGTGGAAGACCCGGAGATACTAAATCATCTTCATGTTAATGAACAGTCAATTGTCCTGAGACCGACAGTTATTTGCATGACAATCATTGTCTGACAACATTTCAGACCTCCACAGTGTGGGCGCACACACACACACACACATAAATGCCGAGCCATCACTTCAGCCCAGGATCAGACAAGGCCTCAGCTAAAGGGACAGAACCTCTATCTCATACAAAGGGCTTTATCAGGGATGGAACACACACCTCCGTCTAGTCAGGTCCATGTTCACCTTCTGTTAGTGAGGAAGAACAGATGAGACAGAGAGCAAACGAGGAGGGAACGGCTAACAAACCTGTGATTGTTCATTCATCTCCTCTCCCTCTCTCTCTCTCTCCTCCCCCTCTCCTCCCTCTCTCTCTCTCTCCTCCCCCTCTCTCTCCTCCCTCTCTCTCTCCTCCCCCTCTCTCCCTCTCCCTCTCCCTCTCTCCCCCTCTCCTCCCTCTCTCTCTCCTCCCCCCCTCTCTCTCCTCCCCCTCTCTTCCCTCTCTCTCTCTCCCCCTCTCTCCTCTCCCTCTCCCTCTCCTCCCCTCTCTCTCTCCTCCCCTCTCTCTCCTCCCTCTCTCTCTCCCCCCCTCTCCTCCCCTCTCTCTCCTCCCTCTCTCTCTCCTCCCCTCTCTTCCCTCTCTCTCTCCTCCCCTCTCTCCTCTCCCTCTCTCTCTCTCTCTCCCCCCCCTCTCCTCCCTCTCTCTCTCTCTCCCCCTCTCTTCCCTCTCTCTCTCCTCCCCCTCTCTCCTCTCCCCTCTCCCTCTCTCCCCCTCTCCTCCCCTCTCTCTCTCCTCCCCCTCTCTTCCCTCTCTCTCTCCTCCCCCTCTCTCCTCTCCCTCTCCCCTCTCTCTCTCTCCTCCCCCTCTCCTCCCTCTCTCTCTCCTCCCCCTCTCTCTCCCCCCTCTCTCCTCCCCCTCTCTTCCCTCTCTCTCTCCTCCCCCTCTCTCCTCCCCCTCTCCCCTCTCTCTCTCCTCCCCCTCTCTCCCCCTCTCTCTCTCCTCCCCCTCTCTCTCCTCCCCCTCTCTCTCCTCCCTCTCTCTCTCCTCCCCCTCTTCCCTCTCTCTCTCCTCCCCCTCTCTCCTCTCCCTCTCCCTCTCCTCCCCCCCCCTCTCCTCCCTCTCTCTCTCCTCCCTCTCTCTCTCCTCCCCCTCTCTCTCCTCCCCCTCTCTCTCCTCCCTCTCTCTCTCCTCCCCCTCTCTTCCCTCTCTCTCTCCTCCCCTCTCTCTCCTCTCTCTCTCCCTCCCCCTCCTCCTCCCTCTCTCCTCCCTCTCTCTCTCCTCCCCCTCTCTCTCCTCCCTCTCTCTCTCTCTCCTCCCTCTCTCTCTCCCCCTCTCTCTCTCCTCCCCCTCTCCTCCCTCTCTCTCCTCCCTCTCTCTCTCTCCCCCTCTCTCTCCTCCCTCTCTCTCTCCTCCCCCTCTCTCTCCCTCCCTCTCTCTCTCCTCCCCTCTCCTCCCCCCTCTCTCTCCTCCCCCTCTCTTCCCTCTCTCTCTCCTCCCCCTCTCCCTCTCCCTCTCCCTCTCTCTCTCCTCCTCCCCCTCTCCTCCCTCTCTCTCTCCTCCCCCTCTCTCTCCCCCTCTCTCTCTCCTCCCCCTCTCTTCCCTCTCTCTCTCCTCCCCCTCTCTCCTCCCTCCCCTCTCCCTCTCTCTCTCCTCCCCCTCTCCTCCCTCTCTCTCTCCTCCCCCTCTCCTCCCCCTCTCTCTCCTCCCTCTCTCTCTCCTCCCCCTCTCTCTCCTCCCTCCCTCTCCCCTCCCCCCTCTCCTCCCTCTCCCCTCTCTCTCCCTCCCCCCTTCTCTCCTATTTTCTCCCTCTCCCCCTCTCCCCTCTCTCTCCCTCCCCCCTTCTCTCCTATTTTCTCCCTCTCCCCCTCTCCTCCCTCTCCTCTTTCTCCCTCTCTCTCCCTCCCCCCCCTCTCCTATTTTCTCCCTCTCCCCCTTCTCTCCTATTTTCTCTCTCTCCTCTCTCCCTCTCCTCAGCCTCTCCTATCGAACCGGACAGGACACGGCCAACTGTGACACGTGTCGGAACAGCGCATGCATAATTTACAGGTAAGTGGTGTGTGTGTGTGTGTGTGTGTGTGTGTGTGTGTGTGTGTGTGTGTGTGTGTGTGTGTGTGTGTGTGTGTGTGTGTGTGTGTGTGTGTGTGTGTGTGTGTGTGTGTGTGTGTGTGTGCGTGCGTGCGTGTGTGTGTTGTGTGCGGTGTATGTGTGTGGTGTGTGTGTGTTGTGTGCGGTGTATGTGTGTGGTGTGTGTGTGTGTTGTGTGTGGTGTATGTGTGTTAAAGGCCCAATGCAGACATAAACATAATTGTTCTGTGTTTTATAGATATGTCAACACTTTGAGGTTGGAATAATCCTGTGAAAATGTGTAAATGATGATAACTTCCTCATACTGTAAAAGCTGTTTGAAAAGACCACCTGAAATGTCAGTCTGTTTTGGTGGGAAGGAGTTTTGGCCTGCCTGGTGACATTAGTTAATAGACCAATCAGAAAGAGTTCTAAAACCTCTCTGCCAATAACAGCTAGTTTTCCGTTGTCTCCTCCCCACTCTGACCACACCCAGACAGTTCCAGATAAATTCTTGCTTGAGAAATGTCTCTTTGCTAAGAAGCTATTTTTGTTTATTTTTGACCATTTTAATGGAAAACAATCCCAGTAAGCTACTTCATTGTTACCCAGAAATGATTTGATAAAGAGATAAAACCAGCTGGACATTTAAAGATCACTGGCGAGTCTGTTGGTAGTCTGTTGTTTACCCTGCATCCCCGGGAGTCTACAGGTCTGTTGGTAGTCTGTTGTTTACCCTGCATCCCCGGGAGTCTACAGGTCTGTTGGTAGTCTGTTGTTTACCCTGCATCCCCGGGAGTCTACAGGTCTGTTGGTAGTCTGTTGTTTACCCTGCATCCCCGGGAGTCTACAGGTCTGTTGGTAGTCTGTTGTTTACCCTGCATCCCCGGGAGTCTACAGGTCTGTTGGTAGTCTGTTGTTTACCCTGCATCCCTGGGGGTCTGTTGGTAGTCTGTTGTTTACCCAGCATCCCCGGGGTCTGTTGGTAGTCTGTTGTTTACCCAGCATCCCGGGGGTCTACAGGACAGGCACTGAACGACTCATGAGGAGATAGGGAAGGGTGACTGTCCCCACACAGTGACTGTAACCTTTAAATCAGACTACACCCTCTCCATCTAGTGGATCAGACTCTGGTCAGATATAAAGAGGTTGAGGAAGGACTACATTCTATTCACTTAGATGTGTGTCTGAGAAAGGTATTGTAGTCAACTGTAATGTGGACTGTTTAACCGTAAGACCAGACTAAATGACAGGACTTGGAGGGTGACATCAGCGGTTAAACAGAGACTCTACATCCTGATTATAACGTGATAGGAGAACAGAGGAAACTGCCCAGTCATGGTTTTATTAAGAGAGGGCTAAATGACAGGACTTGGAGGGTGACATCAGCGGTTAAACAGAGACTCTACATCCTGATTATAACGTGATAGGAGAACAGAGGAAACTGCCCAGTCATGGTTTTATTAAGGGGGGGGGGGCAGCAGTGAGGACAGTCCTTTATATAGCTTGGGGACAATACAGAGAGGAGAGTAGAGCAGAGGGTTGGGTCAAGGAGAGAGCAAGGACAAGGGCTGGGGTGAGAGGAGAAGCCTGGGGACAGGGCTGTGATTTAGGCACGACATTAGTCATAAATTAGTCGGCACCTTCTGCTGAAGTGACCTCCTGCCAGCCCCTGGGAGAGAGAGAGACTTGGTAGGTTAGCTAGGCTGAATCTAGGTTAGCTAGCCTAGTGTCTACTGTAGAGACCATAACACACAGTATACTATCATACCAGCTCCTCTAGTCTAGTGTCTACTGTAGAGACCACAACACACAGTATAGTATCATACCAGCTCTAGTCTAGTGTCTACTGTAGAGACCACAACACACAGTATAGTATCATACCCGCTCTAGTCTAGTGTCTACTGTAGAGACCACAACACACAGTATAGTATCATACCCGCTCTAGTCTAGTGTCTACTGTAGAGACCACAACACACAGTATAGTATCATACCAGCTCTAGTCTAGTGTCTACTGTAGAGACCACAACACACAGTATAGTATCATACCAGCTCTAGTCTAGTGTCTACTGTAGAGACCACAACACACAATATAGTATCATACCAGCTCTAGTCTAGTGTCTACTGTAGAAACCATAACACACAGTATAGTATCATACCAGCTCCTCTAGTCTAGTGTAGAGACCACAACACACAGTATAGTATCATACCAGCTCCTCTAGTCTAGTGTCTACTGTAGAAACCACAACACACAGTATAGTATCATACCAGCTCGTCTAGTCTAGTGTCTACTGTAGAAACCACAACACACAGTATAGTATCATACCAGCTCGTCTAGCCTAGTGTCTACTGTAGAGACCACAACACACAGTATAGTATCATACCAGCTCGTCTAGCCTAGTGTCTACTGTAGAGACCACAACACACAGTATAGTATCATACCAGCTCGTCTAGTCTAGTGTCTACTGTAGAAACCACAACACACAGTATAGTATCATACCAGCTCGTCTAGTCTAGTGTCTACTGTAGAGACCACAACACACAGTATAGTATCATACCAGCTCTAGTCTAGTGTCTACTGTAGAGACCACAACACACAGTATAGTATCATACCCGCTCTAGTCTAGTGTCTACTGTAGAGACCACAACACACAGTATAGTATCATACCAGCTCTAGTCTAGTGTCTACTGTAGAGACCACAACACACAGTATAGTATCATACCAGCTCCTCTAGCCTAGTGTCTACTGTAGAGACCACAACACACAGTATAGTATCATACCAGCTCTAGTCTAGTGTCTACTGTAGAGACCACAACACACAGTATAGTATCATACCAGCTCCTCTAGTCTAGTGTCTACTGTAGAGACCACAACACACAGTATAGTATCATACCCGCTCTAGTCTAGTGTCTACTGTAGAGACCACAACACACAGTATAGTATCATACCAGCTCTAGTCTAGTGTCTACTGTAGAGACCACAACACACAGTATAGTATCATACCAGCTCCTCTAGTCTAGTGTAGAGACCACAACACACAGTATAGTATCATACCAGCTCCTCTAGTCTAGTGTAGAGACCACAACACACAGTATAGTATCATACCCGCTCTAGTCTACTGTAGAAACCACAACACACAGTATAGTATCATACCAGCTCCTCTAGCCTAGTGTCTACTGTAGAGACCACAACACACAGTATAGTATCATACCAGCTCTAGTCTAGTGTCTACTGTAGAGACCACAACACACAGTATAGTATCATACCCGCTCTAGTCTAGTGTCTACTGTAGAGACCACAACACACAGTATAGTATCATACCAGCTCCTCTAGCCTAGTGTCTACTGTAGAGACCACAACACACAGTATAGTATCATACCAGCTCCTCTAGTCTACTGTAGAGACCACAACACACAGTATAGTATCATACCAGCTCCTCTAGTCTAGTGTAGAGACCACAACACACAGTATAGTATCATACCCGCTCTAGTCTAGTGTCTACTGTAGAGACCACAACACACAGTATAGTATCATACCAGCTCCTCTAGTCTAGTGTAGAGACCACAACACACAGTATAGTATCATACCCGCTCTAGTCTAGTGTCTACTGTAGAGACCACAACACACAGTATAGTATCATACCCGCTCTAGTCTAGTGTCTACTGTAGAGACCACAACACACAGTATAGTATCATACCAGCTCCTCTAGCCTAGTGTCTACTGTAGAGACCACAACACACAGTATAGTATCATACCAGCTCTAGTCTAGTGTCTACTGTAGAGACACAGGGCTCATCTGGAAGAGAGAAGGCATTGACCCCACTACACAGGGCTCATCTGGAAGAGAGAAAGCATTGACCCCCTGTCAAAATAAAGGTTACAAAATGAATCCCGATATAACGCACTACTTTAGACCAGAACCATATTGGGTCCCATTTGGGCCAGTCAGGGTTCACTACTTTAGACCAGAGCCATATCGGACCCATTTGGACCAGTTCACTACTTTAGACCAGAACCATATCAGACCCATTTGGTCCAGGCATGGTTCACTACTTTAGACCAGAACCATATTGGGTCCCATTTGGACTAGTCAGGGTACACTACTTTAGACCAGAACCATATTGGGTCCCATTTGGACTAGTCAGGGTACACTACTTTAGACCAGAGCCATATAGGACCCATTTGGGCCAGTCAGGGTTCACTACTTTAGACCAGAACCATATCGGACCCATTTGGACTAGTCAGGGTCCACTACTTTAGACCAGAACCATATTGGGTCCCATTTGGACCAGTCATGGTTCACTACTTTAGACCAGAACCATATAGGACCCATTTGGGCCAGTCATAGTTCACTACTTTAGACCAGAGTCATATAGGACCCATTTGGGCCAGTCATAGTTCACTACTTTAGACCAGAGTCATATAGGACCCATTTGGGCCAGTCAGGGTTCCCTACTTTAGACCAGAACCATATTGGGTCCCATTTGGACTAGTCAGGGTTCACTACTTTAGACCAGAACCATATAGGACCCATTTGGGCCAGTCAGGGTTCACTACTTTAGACCAGAACCATATCAGACCCATTTGGATTAGTCAGGGTTCACTACTTTAGACCAGAACCATATTGGGTCCCATTTGGACTAGTCAGGGTTCACTACTTTAGACCAGAACCATATAGGACCCATTTGGGCCAGTCATAGTTCATTACTTTAGACCAGAGTCATATAGGACCCATTTGGGCCAGTCATAGTTCACTACTTTAGACCAGAGTCATATAGGACCCATTTGGGCCAGTCAGGGTTCACTACTTTAGACCAGAACCATATTGGGTCCCATTTGGACTAGTCAGGGTTCACTACTTTAGACCAGAACCATATAGGACCCATTTGGGCCAGTCATGGTGCATTCAGAGGATGGGAACATTGACAATGAAACCTAACAGTCCCCCACTGACACGGATAAGGGATTAAAACACAATCTAATTAAAATAGATCTCCATGAAAACCATCTCCCTGGGATATATAGGAGCTGTGCTGTGGATGAGATGGAACAAACAGTACATCATGGAATATCAATATCCTTCCACCATCTGTCTGGGTAATGTGAGTGTTTCTGTATGTCTGGGTAACGCCCACACCTCATCATAGTCACATTAGAATCGAATAGCCCCCGTGATATGCAACTTTTCAGGGAAGTCAGGAACCAATATACACAGTCAGTTAGGAAAGCTAAGGCTAGTTTTTTCAAACAGAAATTTGCATCCTGTAGCACTAATTCCAAAAGGTTCTGGGACACTGTAAAGTCCATGGAGAATAAGAGCACCTCCTCCCAGCTGTCCACTGCTCTGAGGCTAGGAAACACTGTCACCACTGATAAATCTACGATAATCGATCATTTCAATAAGCATTTTTTGACAGCTGGCCATGCTTTCCACCTGGCTAACCCCGGCCAACAGCTATGCACCCCCTGCAGCAACTTGCCCAAGCCTCCATCATTTCTCCTTCACCAAAATCCAGACAGCTGATGTTCTGAAAAAGCTGCAAAATCCTGACCCCTACAAATCAGCCGGGCTAGACAATCTGGACCCTCTCTTTCTAAAATGATCAGCAAAAATGAAAAACTCTGGATGGTTCTGACTTAGAATATGTGGACATCTACAAATACCTAGGTGTCTGGTTAGACTGTAAACTCTCCTTCCAGACTCATATCAAACATCTCCAATCCAAAGTTAAATCTCGAATTGGCATCCTATTTCGCAACAAAGCCTCATTCACTCATGCTGCCAAACGTACCCTCATAAAACTGACTATCCTACCGATCCTCGACTTCGGTGATGTCATCTATAAAATAGCCTCCAACACTCTACTCAACAAACTGGATGCAGTCTATCACAGTGCCATCCGTTTTGTCACCAAAGCCCCATATACTACCCACCACTGTGACCTGTATGCTCTTGTTGGCTGGTCCTCGCTTCGTATTCGTCGCCAAACCCACTGGCTCCAGGTCATCTACAAGTCTATGCTAGGTAAAGCCCCCCCTTATCTCAGCTCACTGGTCACCATAGCAAAACCCACCCGTAGCACCCGCTCCAGCAGGTATATTTCACTGGTCACCATCGCAACACCCACCTGTAGCACGCGCTCCAGCAGGTATATCTCACTGGTCACCATAGCAACACCCACCCGTAGCACCCGCTCCAGCAGGTATATCTCACTGGTCACCATAGCAACACCCACCCGTAGCACCCGCTCCAGCAGGTATATCTCACTGGTCACCATAGCAACACCCACCCGTAGCACCCGCTCCAGCAGGTATATCTCACTGGTCACCATAGCAAAACCCACCCGTAGCACGCGCTCCAGCAGGTATATCTCACTGGTCACCATCGCAACACCCACCTGTAGCACGCGCTCCAGCAGGTATATCTCACTGGTCACCATAGCAAAACCCACCCGTAGCACACGCTCCAGCAGGTATATCTCACTGGTCACCATCGCAACACCCACCTGTAGCACGCGCTCCAGCAGGTATATTTCACTGGTCACCATCGCAACACCCACCCGTAGCACGCGCTCCAGCAGGTATATCTCACTGGTCACCATAGCAACACCCACCCGTAGCACACGCTCCAGCAGGTATATCTCACTGGTCACCATAGCAACACCCACCCGTAGCACGCGCTGCAGCAGGTATATTTCACTGGTCACCATAGCAACACCCACCCGTAGCACGAGCTCCAGCAGGTATATTTCACTGGTCACCCACAAAGCAAACTCCCCATTTAGCCGCCTTTCCTTCCAGTTCTCTGCTGCCAATGAGAGAACGAATTGCAAAAATCACTGAAGCTGGAGACTTATCTCCCCCTCTAACCTTAAGTAGCTTACCGATCACTGTACCTGTACACAGCCCATCTGTAAATAGCTACCCCAGCTATCTCATCCCCATATTATTACTTACCGTCTTGCTCTTTTGCACCCCAGTATCTCTACTTGCACATCATCATCTGCACACTCCAGTGTTAATGCTAAATTGTAATTATTCCACTTCCATGGCCTATTTATATTTATTTACCTCCCTGCTCTTCTACATTTGCACACAATGTATATAGATGTTTCTACTGTATTATTGACTGTATGTTTGTGTAACTCCGTGTAGTTGTTTGTGTCGCGTTGCTTTATCTTGGCCAGGTCGCAGTTTAAATGAGAACTTGTTCTCAACTGGCCGACCTGGTTAAATAACAAAATATAAAATAAAAAACAGAGATACATCACAGAATGAGGAAGTTAAGGAGTAGATACATACTGTAGTCACAGAATGAGGAAGTGAATGAGTAGATACATACTGTAGTCACAGACAGAATCAGGAAGGAGTAGATACATACTGTAGTCACAGACAGAATCAGGAAGGAGTAGATACATACTGTAGTCACAGACAGAATCAGGAAGGAGTAGATACATACTGTAGTCACAGACATAATCAACAAGGAGTAGATACATACTGTAGTCACAGACATAATCAGGAAGGAGTAGATACATACTGTAGTCACAGACAGAATCAGGAAGGAGTAGATACATACTGTAGTCACAGACATAATCAACAAGGAGTAGATACATACTGTAGTCACAGACAGAATCAGGAAGTTAAGGAGTAGATACATATTGTAGTCACAGACAGAATCAGGAAGTGAAGGAGTAGATCCATACTATACTCACAGACAGAATCAGGAAGTGAAGGAGTAGATACATACTGTAGTCACAGACAGAATCAGGAAGGAGTAGATACATACTGTAGTCACAGACAGAATCAGGAAGTTAAGGAGCAGATACATACTGTAGTCACAGACAGAATCAGGAAGTTAAGGAGCAGATACATACTGTAGTCACAGACAGAATCAGGAAGTTAAGGAGCAGATACATACTGTAGTCACAGACAGAATCAGGAAGTTAAGGAGCAGATACATACTGTAGTCACAGACAGAATCAGGAAAGAGCAGATAAAGAGGAGTGGGACAACAACATTCCACAGCCATTGAAGAGGAGTGGGACGACAACAGAAGAGGAGAGGGACGACAACAGAAGAGGAGTGGGACGACAACAGAAGAGGAGTGGGACGACAACAGAAGAGGAGTGGGACGACAACAGAAGAGGAGTGGGACGACAACAGAAGAGGAGAGGGACGACAACAGAAGAGGAGAGGGACAACAACAGAAGAGGAGAGGGACGACAACAGAAGAGGAGTGGGACGACAACAGAAGAGGAGAGGGACAACAACAGAAGAGGAGAGGGACGACAACAGAAGAGGAGTGGGACGACAACAGAAGAGGAGAGGGACGACAACAGAAGAGGAGAGGGACAACAACAGAAGAGGAGAGGGACGACAACAGAAGAGGAGTGGGACGACAACAGAAGAGGAGAGGGGACGACAACAGAAGAGGAGAGGGACGACAACAGAAGAGGAGAGGGACAACAACAGAAGAGGAGAGGGACGACAACAGAAGAGGAGTGGGACGACAACAGAAGAGGAGAGGGACGACAACAGAAGAGGAGTGGGACGACAACAGAAGAGGAGTGGGACGACAACAGAAGAGGAGAGGGACGACAACAGAAGAGGAGTGGGACGACAACAGAAGAGGAGTGGGACGACAACAGAAGAGGAGTGGGACGACAACAGAAGAGGAGTGGGACGACAACAGAAGAGGAGTGGGACGACAACAGAAGAGGAGTGGGACGACAACAGAAGAGGAGAGGGGACAACAACAGAAGAGGAGTGGGACGACAACAGAAGAGGAGTGGGACAACAACAGAAGAGGAGTGGGACAACAACAGAAGAGGAGAGGGACAACAACAGAAGAGGAGTGGGACGACAACAGAAGAGGAGTGGGACGACAACAGAAGAGGAGTGGGACGACAACAGAAGAGGAGTGGGACGACAACAGAAGAGGAGAGGGACAACAACAGAAGAGGAGTGGGACAACAACAGAAGAGGAGTGGGACAACAACAGAAGAGGAGTGGGACGACAACAGAAGAGGAGAGGGACGACAACAGAAGAGGAGTGGGACAACAACATTCCACAGCCATTGAAGAGGAGTGGGACGACAACAGAAGAGGAGTGGGACGACAACAGAAGAGGAGTGGGACGACAACAGAAGAGGAGTGGGACGACAACAGAAGAGGAGTGGGACGACAACAGAAGAGGAGAGGGGACAACAACAGAAGAGGAGTGGGACGACAACAGAAGAGGAGTGGGACAACAACAGAAGAGGAGTGGGACGACAACAGAAGAGGAGAGGGACAACAACAGAAGAGGAGTGGGACGACAACAGAAGAGGAGTGGGACGACAACAGAAGAGGAGTGGGACGACAACAGAAGAGGAGTGGGACGACAACAGAAGAGGAGAGGGACAACAACAGAAGAGGAGTGGGACAACAACAGAAGAGGAGTGGGACAACAACAGAAGAGGAGTGGGACGACAACAGAAGAGGAGAGGGACAACAACAGAAGAGGAGTGGGACGACAACAGAAGAGGAGTGGGACAACAACAGAAGAGGAGTGGGACGACAACAGAAGAGGAGTGGGACGACAACAGAAGAGGAGTGGGACAACAACAGAAGAGGAGTGGGACAACAACAGAAGAGGAGTGGGACGACAACAGAAGAGGAGAGGGACAACAACAGAAGAGGAGTGGGACGACAACAGAAGAGGAGTGGGACGACAACAGAAGAGGAGTGGGACGACAACATTCCACAGCCATTGAAGAGGAGTGGGACGACAACATTCCACAGCCATTGAAGAGGAGTGGGACGACAACAGAAGAGGAGTGGGACGACAACAGAAGAGGAGTGGGACGACAACAGAAGAGGAGTGGGACGACAACAGAAGAGGAGTGGGACGACAACAGAAGAGGAGAGGGACGACAACAGAAGAGGAGTGGGACGACAACAGAAGAGGAGAGGGACAACAACAGAAGAGGAGTGGGACGACAACAGAAGAGGAGTGGGACAACAACAGAAGAGGAGTGGGACGACAACAGAAGAGGAGAGGGACGACAACAGAAGAGGAGTGGGACGACAACAGAAGAGGAGTGGGACGACAACAGAAGAGGAGAGGGACAACAACAGAAGAGGAGTGGGACGACAACAGAAGAGGAGAGGGACAACAACAGAAGAGGAGTGGGACGACAACAGAAGAGGAGTGGGACGACAACAGAAGAGGAGTGGGACAACAACAGAAGAGGAGTGGGACAACAACATTCCACAGCCATTGAAGAGGAGAGGGACGACAACAGAAGAGGAGTGGGACGACAACATTCCACAGCCATTGAAGAGGAGAGGGACGACAACAGAAGAGGAGAGGGACGACAACAGAAGAGGAGTGGGACGACAACATTCCACAGCCATTGAAGAGGAGAGGGACGACAACAGAAGAGGAGTGGGACGACAACAGAAGAGGAGTGGGACGACAACATTCCACAGCCATTGAAGAGGAGAGGGACGACAACAGAAGAGGAGTGGGACAACAACAGAAGAGGAGTGGGACGACAACAGAAGAGGAGAGGGACGACAACAGAAGAGGAGTGGGACGACAACAGAAGAGGAGAGGGACGACAACAGAAGAGGAGTGGGACAACAACAGAAGAGGAGAGGGACGACAACAGAAGAGGAGTGGGACGACAACAGAAGAGGAGAGGGACGACAACAGAAGAGGAGTGGGACAACAACAGAAGAGGAGTGGGACGACAACAGAAGAGGAGTGGGACGACAACAGAAGAGGAGTGGGACGACAACAGAAGAGGAGTGGGACGACAACAGAAGAGGAGTGGGACGACAACAGAAGAGGAGTGGGACGACAACAGAAGAGGAGTGGGACGACAACAGAAGAGGAGTGGGACGACAACAGAAGAGGAGTGGGACGACAACAGAAGAGGAGTGGGACGACAACAGAAGAGGAGTGGGACGACAACAGAAGAGGAGTGGGACGACAACAGAAGAGGAGTGGGACGACAACAGAAGAGGAGAGGGACAACAACAGAAGAGGAGTGGGACAACAACAGAAGAGGAGTGGGACGACAACAGAAGAGGAGTGGGACAACAACAGAAGAGGAGTGGGACGACAACAGAAGAGGAGTGGGACGACAACAGAAGAGGAGTGGGACAACAACAGAAGAGGAGAGGAGAGGGACAACAACAGAAGAGGAGAGGGACGACAACAGAAGAGGAGTGGGACAACAACAGAAGAGGAGAGGGACAACAACAGAAGAGGAGAGGGACAACAACAGAAGAGGAGAGGGACAACAACAGAAGAGGAGAGGGACAACAACAGAAGAGGAGTGGGACAACAACAGAAGAGGAGTGGGACGACAACAGAAGAGGAGTGGGACAACAACAGAAGAGGAGTGGGACGACAACAGAAGAGGAGTGGGACGACAACAGAAGAGGAGTGGGACGACAACAGAAGAGGAGAGGGACAACAACAGAAGAGGAGTGGGACAACAACAGAAGAGGAGTGGGACGACAACAGAAGAGGAGTGGGACGACAACAGAAGAGGAGTGGGACGACAACAGAAGAGGAGTGGGACGACAACAGAAGAGGAGTGGGACGACAACAGAAGAGGAGTGGGACGACAACAGAAGAGGAGTGGGACGACAACATTCCACAGCCATTGAAGAGGAGTGGGACGACAACAGAAGAGGAGTGGGACGACAACAGAAGAGGAGTGGGACGACAACAGAAGAGGAGTGGGACGACAACAGAAGAGGAGTGGGACAACAACAGAAGAGGAGAGGGACAACAACAGAAGAGGAGAGGGACAACAACAGAAGAGGAGAGGGACAACAACAGAAGAGGAGAGGGACGACAACAGAAGAGGAGTGGGACAACAACAGAAGAGGAGTGGGACGACAACAGAAGAGGAGTGGGACGACAACAGAAGAGGAGAGGGACAACAACAGAAGAGGAGTGGGACGACAACAGAAGAGGAGTGGGACGACAACAGAAGAGGAGAGGGACGACAACAGAAGAGGAGAGGGACGACAACAGAAGAGGAGAGGGACGACAACAGAAGAGGAGAGGGACGACAACAGAAGAGGAGAGGGGACGACAACAGAAGAGGAGAGGGACGACAACAGAAGAGGAGAGGGACGACAACAGAAGAGGAGAGGGACGACAACAGAAGAGGAGAGGGACGACAACAGAAGAGGAGAGGGACGACAACAGAAGAGGAGAGGGACGACAACAGAAGAGGAGAGGGACGACAACAGAAGAGGAGAGGGACGACAACAGAAGAGGAGAGGGACGACAACAGAAGAGGAGAGGGACGACAACAGAAGAGGAGAGGGACGACAACAGAAGAGGAGAGGGACGACAACAGAAGAGGAGTGGGACGACAACAGAAGAGGAGTGGGACGACAACAGAAGAGGAGAGGGACAACAACAGAAGAGGAGTGGGACGACAACAGAAGAGGAGTGGGACGACAACAGAAGAGGAGAGGGACGACAACAGAAGAGGAGAGGGACGACAACAGAAGAGGAGTGGGACGACAACAGAAGAGGAGTGGGACGACAACAGAAGAGGAGAGGGACAACAACAGAAGAGGAGTGGGACGACAACAGAAGAGGAGAGGGACAACAACAGAAGAGGAGTGGGACGACAACAGAAGAGGAGTGGGACGACAACAGAAGAGGAGAGGGACAACAACAGAAGAGGAGAGGGACGACAACAGAAGAGGAGTGGGACAACAACAGAAGAGGAGTGGGACGACAACAGAAGAGGAGTGGGACGACAACAGAAGAGGAGAGGGACAACAACAGAAGAGGAGTGGGACAACAACAGAAGAGGAGTGGGACAACAACAGAAGAGGAGTGGGACGACAACAGAAGAGGAGGGGACGACAACAGAAGAGGAGAGGGACAACAACAGAAGAGGAGTGGGACAACAACAGAAGAGGAGTGGGACGACAACAGAAGAGGAGTGGGACAACAACAGAAGAGGAGAGGGACAACAACAGAAGAGGAGTGGGACGACAACAGAAGAGGAGTGGGACAACAACAGAAGAGGAGTGGGACGACAACAGAAGAGGAGGGGACAACAACAGAAGAGGAGTGGGACGACAACAGAAGAGGAGTGGGACGACAACAGAAGAGGAGTGGGACGACAACAGAAGAGGAGAGGGACAACAACAGAAGAGGAGAGGGACGACAACAGAAGAGGAGAGGGACAACAACATTCCACAGCCATTGAAGAGGAGAGGGACAACAACATTCCACAGGCCACAATCAACAGCCTGATCAACTCTTTGTGAAGGAGATGTGTCAAGCTGCATGAGGCAAACGATGGTCACACCAGATACTGACTGGTTTTCTGATCCACACCCCCATATTTGTTTTTGAAAGGTGTCTGTGACCAACTGTATTCCCAGTCATGTGAAATCCATAGATTAGGATCTCATGTATTGATTTAAATTCACTTCCTTCCTACATGAACTGTGAAGGTCTTTGATTGGACGTTGAGTCTATTTTTTTGTTCAGTGTAGTTTTAGTGACTCTTCCTGCCAGGAACACAAGGCCATACATCACGTTAATGAACTTCACCGCGGAGCCAACCCTTCTCTGTACCCTCACAAACGGCACCATCGACCCTCGATGCAGTGCACTACTTTTTGACCAGGGCCCATAGAGGTGAAGTGCACTGTGAAGGCAATCCTGGTGCCATTTGGGACACACAGAGACCACCATCATCAAATACACCAGGAACAAAAGCAATCATTTACTATCCCTGACTAGACAAAACATTAAGAACACCTGCTCTTTCCATGACAGAGACTGACCAGGTGATCCACTTCAATCAGTGTAGATGAAGGAGGAGGAGACAGGTTAAAGAAGGATTTTTAAGCCTGGAGACAATTGAGACATGGATTGTGTATGTGTGCCCTTCAGAGGGTGAATGAGCAAGAAAAAATATTTAAGGGCCTTTGAGAGAGGGATGGTAGTAGGTGCCAGGTGCACCGGTTTGAGTCAAGAACTGCAACGCTGCTGGGTTTTTCACACTCAACAGTATTCAGTGTGTATCAAGAACAGTCCACCACCCAAAAGACATCCAAGCCAACTTGAGGGGAAGCGTTGGAGTCAACATGGGTCAGCGTCCCTGTGGAACGCTTTAGACACCTTGTAGAGTCCATTCCCTGAGGGAAAAAGGGGGTGCAACTCAATATTAGGAAGGTGTTCCTAATATTTTGTCCACTCAGTGTATAGGGACCATGTAATAGAACACACTTCATGTTGCTGTTGCAGTGAATGGCTTTTATGCGTCATCTAATGACATGCCTTTAGTTTCATCCATAGATCCAGATTCTGCCGGATCCCAGAGAGAGAGAGAGGGAGGGAGAGAGGGAGAGAGAGAGATTGAGAGAGAGAGAGGGAGAGATTGAGAGAGAGAGGGAGAGGGAGCGCGAGAGCGATTGAGGGAGCGAGAGCGATTGAGGGAGCGCGAGAGCGATTGAGGGAGCGCGAGAGCGATTGAGGGAGCGAGGAGCGCAAGAGCGATTGAGGGAGCGCGAGAGCGATTGAGGGAGCGCGAGAGCGATTGAGGGAGCGCGAGAGAGATTGAGGGAGCGCGAGAGATTGAGGGAGCGCGAGAGAGATTGAGGGAGCGAGAGAGATTGAGGAGCGCGAGAGAGAATGAGAGAGCGAGAGAGCGATTGAGAGAGCGCGAGAGAGATTGAGGGAGCGCGAGAGAGATTGAGGGAGCGCGAGAGAGATTGAGGGAGCGAGAGAGATTGAGGGAGCGCGAGAGAGATTGAGGGAGCGCGAGAGAGAT